>NC_134710.1:150216831-150514331 GCF_043290135.1 Rhipicephalus microplus | reverse complement strand
AGTCCATAGAAGAACTTCGTCACCAGGGGAAAAACTCACAACACGGCGAGACGAGTCGTAGTGAGATTTTCGAGTGTCTTGAGAGAGGCCGGTGTTAACACGGGCCTGGTGACGGCAGTGTGCGAGACGAGATAGGAATTCTTCAGAGAAAGGAGCCGTCGAGGGTGCAGGGGCCGAAAGGAAAGAGACATCCAGAGCGAAACTCGGCGAGCGACCATGGACGAGAAAAAATGGAGAAAAGCCGGTAGTGCGTTGTGCAGCCGTATTATAGGCGAATGTCACGAAGGGTAGAATTGCATCCCAGTTCGTGTGGTTGGGGTGAATGTACATGGCGGTCATGTCCGATAGGGTCCGATGAAACCATTCAGTCAATCCGTTAGTCGGCGGGTGGTAGCTAGAAGTGGTCTTGTGAACAGTGTTCGAGGCACGCAAAACTTGCTCGACAATGGAAGAGAGGAAGACTTTGCCACGATCAATCAGGAGAATGCGTGGAGCTCCATGACGCAAAAAGATTTGGCGAAGAAAGAAATGGCGATCTCAGTGGCAGTCCCAGATGGTATAGAAGCTGTTTCTGCGTAGTGGGTAAGGTGGTCGACGGCCGTGACAATCCAGCGATTCCCATTGGATGATATAGGAAGAGGGCCATACAAGTCGATTCCAACGACTTCAAAAGGCGAGGCGGGACAAGGAAGAGGTTGCATTAAGCCAGCCGGAGCAGTTGTCGGTCGTTTTCGCCGTTGGCAATGGACACAGGAGGCGACGTACTTAGCGACGGCTGAAGAGAGGCCAGGCCAAAAACAACGACTTCGTATTTTGTCGTAAGGCTTGTGATAGCCTAGATGAGCGGTGGTTGGATCATCATGAAAGGCTTCCAGAACTTCACGTTGCAGAGAACGTGGGATGACGGGTACCCACTTGTTGCCATCGATGTGGTAAATGTAGCGACACAAAGCATCACCGACAAGCTTAAATTGTTTGAGTTGTCGACGGAGTCTGGCGTTTGGAGGAGTAGTAGAGCCGGTCAAGCGGTCAACAACGGTGCGGCAGTATGGGTCGACACGTTGTTGTGAAACAAGGACGGATAGGGTGGCAGGTGATGAACTTGGCGCTGCGATTGGAGAGGTGCTGTCGTTTTGGAGTATCGATGGTGAGTGGCTTCCGCTGCGCAAAAGACAGCGTGATAGAGCATCAGCATCTTGATGCTTCTTCCCAGATCTGTAGGTGACATCGAAATCATACTCCTGCAAGCGAAGCGCCCAGCGACCGAGGCGACCCGATAAGTTTTTCAGCGATGAAAGCCAGCATAGGGCGTTATGGTCAGTCACGACGGTAAAATGATGGCCGTGAAGATATGGTCGGAATCTTTGCACTGCCCAAACAACAGGAAGGCACTCCTGCTCAGTGATAGTGTAGTTCTTTTCTGGAGCGGTAAGAGAACGACTTGCGTAAGCAACGACGCGTTCGCGTGAGTTTTTGTCACGCTGCAAAAGTACCGCATTAAGACCATGATTACTTGCGTCGGTGTGAAGGATGGTGGGTGCGGTGGAATCGAAGTGGCACAGTACCGGATCCGACGTGAGGGCTTGCTTCAGTACCGTGAAAGCGCTTTCGCAGTCGTCGGACCAAATGAGGGGGACGTTCCTTGCGAGGAGTTGATGGAGCGGAGACGCAAGTTCCGCGAAGCCGCGTATGAAGCGCCGGAAGTAAGAAGATAACCCAAGAAAGCTGCGCAGGTCCTTTTGGCGTAGTGGACGAGGAAAATCGAGGACAGCGGCAAGTTTCTCGGGGTCGGGCCGAATTCCTTCTTTGCTGACAAGGTGGCCGAGAACCTTGATTGTCTTGCCAGACAAGGTACATTTCTTGGTGTTAAGCTGTAGACCGGCTCTTGCAAGGCATGTGAGGACTTCGTCAAGACGCTGTAGATGCTGCGAGAACGTGGATGAAGACACGACTATGTCATCGAGATAGCACAGACATGTTTTCCATTTCAAACCACGCAATACACCGTCTATCATGCGTTCGAAGGTGGCGGGCGCATTACAGAGTCCAAAAGGCATCACATTGAACTCGTACAACCCATCTGGCGTTGAAAAGGCGGTCTTCTCTTTGTCAGACTCCAACATTGGTATCTGCCAGTAGCCTGACCTAAGGTCGAGGCTAGAAAAATACTCTGCGCCCTGTAATGAATCCAGTGCATCGTCGATCCGAGGGAGGGGATAAACATCCTTGCGCGTTATTTTGTTTAGCACACGGTAATTGACGCAGAAACGCACTGTCCCATCTTTCTTTTGAACGAGAACAACTGGGGATCACTAGGGACTCGAGGAAGGACGTATGATGTTGCGTCGTAACATGTCTGAGATGTTTTCCTCGATGATCTTGCGTTCTGCCTGAGACACGCGATATGAACGCCGATGTACAATACGAGAACCGTCAGTCTGGATGCTGTGAGTAGCGGTGGTAGTCATGCTGAGGGCGGGCGAGTTCACGTCAAATAGAGAACGGTGTCTATTTAACAGGGCCAGCAAATCTTCAGTTTGATCAGGTGTTAAGTCATTGCTTATTGTTGCCGACACAGGTGTGGCAGAGGCATTGAATGACAATGATTGCGACTTCGGAACATCGTTGTGGTTGTTGTTCGGAAGAGTAACAATCGCAACAGGCTCACTGTCGACCACGCAAGATACTGTTGAGCCACAGGGGAGCAGTACACACTCGGGCGTTTGATTTATGGCGGTTAAGTACGTAGACCCATCTAAGAAGCGAATAAGCCCTGGTGTGATCACAATGCCCCTACGTAGGGTATGACCGTAAGGGAGAATTAGTACGTCACCATTCACAATGTCGGTGCAATGAACACTTATAAATTCTTCGATGTATGGCCGAAGTACATAATCTGACTTGGTGACAAGGCGGATTCGTCCATCGTGTTCAAGCGGAGAAGAGTCAGTGGCATTTAGATGCAGGAGGCGCTGATGACATGATATGAAAGCGGACGCCGAAGACAAGAAATCCCACCCAAGAATTAGAGCGTGGGTGGAAATGGACATGGGCCGGGCATGTAGCGCGTAGACAGGATAACCGCTGGTCGTTAAGGGTAACTGACTGGATTCCCAGAGAATGCAAGCGGGTTAGGGGGAGACAGAAGGTTAGGTGAGCACATGAGATTAAGAAGTTTGCGGGTATAAATTGGCAGCAGCAGGCACAGGACCGGGTTAACTGGCGGAACATGGGAGAGGCCTTTGTCCTGCAGTGGACGTAGTCAGGCTGATGATGATGATGATGATGATGATGATGATGATGATGATGATGCACTCACGAAATACCGCGAAAACAATGTGATGACGAATGCCTTCTATGCAGACACGAACGGTACGCTGTTCAAGTGGACGAATGAGAGCGTTGGTCGCCGCACGTAGAGGTGGGCCGCCATAAGGTGTGGTGACTTTTCGAAGGCGGGAACAAAAAATCAGCACGAATAATCGAAACGGCAGCGCCAGTGTCTACAAGAGCCTCAACGCGTACACCTTCTACAAACACTATACTATCACATTCGATGGTCGCTCTGGAGGAATTGTTAGCTGTCCAAGGGATGCAGTTTCCCCTCCTAAAACTGCATTGGGGAGTTTTCCGCGTGGGCGTTCGTGGAATGGGAGGCGGGCCGCAGAGGCGACACTGAACGGCGACCTGGCGAAGGCGACCTGCAGCGAGACGTACGGGAATTCCCAGGCATGTCCGTATGGTAAGTAGGAGACAGTGAACGGTAATAGGACGATCGGGAGGGTGGTCGTAGGTAGTTCATGGTCGGACGGAAGCTTCGATGTTCTTCGGGAGCGTAGCCGCGTTGCTCGTCTTGTTGGCGCCTTCGACAAAACCGAGCGATATGTCTTCGATAGCCGCAGTAGTAACAGATTGGTCGAGGTGGGCGCTGAGGTGCGTAGTAAGGTGGTGCACGCACTGGCGGTGATAACGAAGCCAAGGGCGTATGGTCTGCTGTTGTAGGCACAGGAATGGTGGGTGCGGCAGAGAGCGCGGCAACTTCGGCGTACGTGCGCGTCTGGTGCACGCAGGGACTGTTGGAACACGTCGGACACGATGCGGAGGCGATCTTTTGTTTAATCAGGTCTCGCAAGCTATCTTTTTCAGAAGGGAAAGCAACTTCCGCAGCACAGGAAGAGCAGCGCCCGTGCAGCTCTTCACTAACGATGTCGCGGATAAGCGCACGCAAGTCGAGGGGTGCAGGCAAACGAACGTCGGTGGCATCGTAGCAAAGGCGAAGAGATTGAAGCTCGTCAAGTCACTGACAGATGGTTATCACGTCCTGTGTGGTGGCAGGATTTTGCGTGGCGAGGGCGTTAAAGGCGACGGTGTTAATGCCTTTAATAATGTGGCGTATTTGGTCGTTCTGAGACATGCCGGTGTTAACGCGCTTGCACAGTGCAAGGACATCCTCAATATACGAGGTGTAAGATTCAGCCGGCATCTGCGTGCGTTCAGCGAGTTTCTTCTTTGCTGCCTCAGCGCGAACTGTAGAGGCACCAAACATTTCACGAAGTTGCTGCTCGAAAGTGTCCCAGTCGGGAAGATCCGGGTGGTTGTTCCAGAACCAAGTTTTCGCAACATCGGACAAGTAAAATGGGACGCTGCGCAACTTCTGTGGATTGTCCCACCTGTTCCAATCACTGACGAGGTCATAGTTCTTGACCCAGTCTTCTACATCATCGCCTCGGAGACCGGAAAACACAGGTGGATCACGCAGGCGAATGTTGTTTGGCGAAGCAGGTGTCGGCGGCTGCAGCAGGACGGTGACGTTGGATGGGCCAGTGTTTTCTTGGGCCGCCATGGCAGGGGGTTGTATGCGACGACCCGAGCGGAGCTCCAGCGAGAACGGGCGAGAGGACTTCAGGAAACGAAAAGCACAGTCCACCACTTGTGAGGAACCGGTTTATTCAGCCAGGCTCGAGCTAAATCACGCTGGTGATGATATTTTCAGATGAAGAAGATGTACAGGTGATGATGATATCAAAGAGAATAAAGAGTCATTCGCTTGTCGCGCTCACAATATATATATATATATATATATATATATATATATATATATATATATATATATATATATATATATATATATATATATATATATATATATATATATATATATATATATATATATATATATATATATATATATATATAAACGAATCTCCTCTGAAGACGGTTAACACGTTCGTGCCAAACTGCTTATGATGTTCCTGTTTCATTTCCTTCATTGGTGGACTCATGAAAAAAATATAACTAAAAGGAAAGAAAGAAAAACAAAAATTTACAAGTACGCGCCTAGCGTCCATAAAAGCCAACCTCTTCGGACGCCGCTTCACCTCTCATTGTCTATACGCTGGTCAACATGCCCAGCATGCTGGTTTTATTTTTATGGTTGGGCTTCACAAAACTTTCACGTGATGATCCATCCTATTAAAGCGCGACATCGTTAAAGAGCTCCGGCGTCAGCGTTGGCGCCATTGGTTGCGAGCAAAAAAGAATAATCTTGTCCGTGACGAAAAAATCAAGAAAGATGCAAATAAAATAATAAAAGCTTTTGGGTCCGAGTGAGGGTAGAATTTAGGTCGTCTGCATGGGTGTTTTGTTTTGTTTTTTTATTTGTTGAATCATACAATACAAAAGATCATCAGACTACTTGGACCCGTAGCCAATGGCTAGTCCTGGGTCCGAAAATAAAATGTATATAGTGACGCAGCCTTAATGTTACATAAAAAAGAAGCTAACACTCAGAAACACAGGGTGTTGTACAGTACTACTACAAGCATTTTTTTAGCATGCGATCTTCGTGCCAAACGACAATAAAATCTATAATCGCAATACTTTCAAAAGGTGCACCAACGCAAGCAAATTACTAAAGTGTACATAATAACATAAACAAGACAACTCAGAGACATATTAAGTAGTCAACAATACCAGTAACCGTGTTCCCAAATGCAATACAAATACAACATTCGTTGCTAGGCCACAACAAGATTCACAATTCAGAACAGCGGCACACATTTTGAAAATTGCACACACCAAATAACCATCCACCTCGTATGATGTTTCTGTGACTGCAACACGACATGCTAGGAAACGAATAATTGCAAAGTTAGCTCGCATCATTCAAGCTTAGATAAAAATTTTTTATAGACGTGTTAAAATTTTGGGCTTTCTTTATTTCAGGCGGCAAGCTGTTCCATATTTTTGTTCCTATACACGGCAACTGATGCTCTCCATACGCGTTGTTTGTGGGGGGGCAGATTGAAGTTACCACACGCAGCATTTCTAGTGGGCCGAGAAGTACTGTAGAACAAGGATGCATCGAAAGGGTTGTTGTGCCGTATGATATTATTTACGCAGCAAGCTGTCTTTGCTTTACGCAATGCATCAAAAGGTAAAATTTGCAGGTCGTTAAACAGTGGTTTACTCGGATGATCATGCTTAGAGTATGTTATTGTTTTTAGAGATCGTTTTTGTAATATTCGAATAGGTTCTAGGTAAGTCTTTCCATCCCCAAGATTCAATGCAGTATGTAATGTGAGTGTGGATGAATGCGAAGTATAATGTTCGTAAAATGTCTCTATCGAAGTAGTTACGGGCCTGCAGTAAAGCATAACATCCGGACGCCAACCTAGTGCAAACTTCCGTTATGTGGTTTTGCCAGATTAAGTGGTTATTGAAGTAAACGCCAAGGTACTTTTAAGAAGTTGCATGGAGAAGAGAGTGGTTGTCGATAGCTATATTGATGGAGTTAACATTTACGGTCTTGTTACGAGAATGAAAAATTGTATATTTAGTTTTCTTGGTAATAATTGTTAATTTGTTGGCACAAAACCATTTGGAAATTCTTGATAACTCCGAGTTTGTTTTAGATTCAACTACCTCGATATTGTTACCTGTAATAATTATAGCTGCGTCATCAGCGTACGTCAGAACGTCGGAGCAATGTAAGGATAATGGCAGATCGTTTATATACATGGAGAAGAATAAGGGCCCAAGGACGGATCCTTATGGAACACCAGTTTCTATACGTTGAGGCAAATAACATATATTGTTAATGCGAACTATCTGGTACCGGTCGTGAAAATAACTCGAGAATAGGTCGAACGATGTACCTCTAAAACCGTAGTGGTTCAATTTGCCTAAGAGTATGGAGTGATCTACGGTACGGTGTCGAATGCCGTTTTTAGGTCTAAGTACACGACAGCCACCAGTTTGTTATTGTTTAGGGCGGAGTTAATTGCTTGTGTTAGAGGCAGCACCGCGGTTAATGTTAAGTGCTTGGAACGAAAACCGAGCTGTTGTAGGCAAAGTATGCGGTATTTATCTAGGAATTTATGTATTCGGGCTGCGAGAAGTTTCTCATATAGATTGTTACGGACGCTTAGCACATATATTGGTCGATAACTAGATGGGTCAGTGGACTCTCCGTTTTTGTATATTGGTGCGGCCCTAGTTCAACCACGAAGCCACGAGATGTCTTTAAACTGCAGAAAAAAACTGTATATGAATGTCATGTAGTGGAATAAGTCTTCTTAACGCATATATAACGTGGCGGAAGCCTATAATCACGCCGTTCTTCATAAGATGTCAATTGACCAACTAGTGGGTGTTTTAAAGGCCCACTCGTTACAAAACGCTCAGACATATGTGATCATCAGCATCAGCAGAAACACCAAAAAAGTGAACGGCTGCAAAGGTTCGCATGTTGCCCTACGGGCGCATATTGGGCTCCTCGCTGATTCGCAAAAGAAATAATTATGGTGTAGTGGTAAGCATTTAATGATACTTTGAAACGAGCAATGTTACGTGCACAGTCGTTCGTTTTCTTACGGCACGTTGAGGCATGCACAGAACAGCCGAGAACCGAAGCAGGCTAGCAGTTCAGAAGGCGATGCACACGAAGCCAGATTACGCTATCGCTATCTACTCTTGAAGCCAGATTACGCTATCGCGATCTACTCTTGAAGGCGAAGCTCAAGCGTCTTCAAATTTTCGCTCATGCTGTATGACCTGGGTGCAACATATCTGAATGCATCTTATTTTATAAAGTGACTGTATGTACTATAAAGTGACTATACAGAACCGTGCTCCCTAACTACTCAACACAATTTATTTTGTTGTTCCCGGCACTACAAGTTCGCTTGGCATAGGTGAAATCACAGCTGTACGACTCTCCTGGGGTATAATACAGCTGCTACTACCAGGGGCACAGCCAGAAATTTTTTTCGAGGGGAGGGGGGGGGGGGGGGGTCACGCAGACTTGACGGATGGGGGCACAGGCATCAGCTTTTCTTTGTGACATCACTATCGGCGATAGTGTAAACAGGTGGTGCACATAATAATAAGTCATGAGATTCCCCCTCTCCCCATGCATACGGTTGTGAAGAGATTAAGTAAAGGTACTGTAAGAATGATTGATTGCTATGTGGGGTTTAACGTCCCAGAACCACCATATGATTATGAGAGATGCCATAGTGGAGGGATCCAGAAATTTATACCACCTGGTGTTTTTTAACGTGCACCCAAATCTGAGCACACGGGCCTACAGCATTTTCGCCTCCATCGAAAATACAGGCACTGCAGCAGGAATTCGATTCCGAGACCTGCGGGTTAGCATTCGAGTACCTCAGCCACTAGACCACGGCGGCGGGGCACTATAAGAAGTGCTCTAAATACAGTAAACGACAGGTACAGTGACCGCTTGGAGCAACGGCCTCTCGCCGCACTATTGAACGGACTAGTCTGAAAACGCATTATTGTGATTACCCACCCCATTGAAGAAGACATCGTTAATCGTTAATCTTTGTTAAGAGTAGATGGCGTAGGCCTCGTCTGGGTGAAGTGCGTTTGACAGGTCAAGGAGGGTTCCGCTTATAAAGAGGAATGAGAGGTATACGGAGCATGTTTTTGTACATTCATAATTACATTTTGGTTTTGCTTACTTTGTTGTGCGAATTTCTTACTGTCGATGTCTGTGTCTTCATGCCTATGAGAATGGTTTTACATTAATCTCTATATATGTCAAGCCGCCCCGACGCAGTGGTAGCTTTTAGTGATTTCTTTTTACTTTACTGCAAGCATACAAGCATGCTTGCGATGCGCAATAAGTAATTTTTTTTTTATAATACATGCTGCAAGTTGGCAACACCATTCTGCACACGTTATTTTTCGGGCAGATTTTCAGTTGCACTGTGACTATTGATAGCAATGAAGTACTCCAATCGTAGATGTTTTATCGTGCAATCTGCGAGGGCAAGGTAATCACTGATGAGAAATGTTCACTTGGTCTGAATCAAAAGTGCACGTGCGACCGGACTGTATACCTACTCACGTAAAACATGGTGTCTGCGCATATGCGCTAAAACCCTTGAATACGCGCAAAAAAAGCGGTATGTTCTCGTTTTGTTTTTTTTCTTAGCTCTCTTCACTCAGCTCCTTGAAACGATAGCGTTGCAGCAAGGTGACTTCCGTTGTTTGCAAGCGTGCAGCCGACTTTTCTCTTTACCTCAACAGATTCAAAGCTGTACAGAATATTTCACCATGCATCATACGTGCATTCATGTTTCCAGCAATTATGCCAGCGTGAACAGGAGCAGCCTCGAACCACACAAAATCTTCAGTGATCGATTCACAAGTGATGAAGGAATGAACTCCGGAGTTGCTGAGAGCATAGTGCACCATAGTTCATTTTTTCAGAGCGCGTGAACTCCGACGAGAACTACCAGCGCATACAACACGAGTTTACTTACGCTCTACTGTGCAGCGTCCATGCCTGTTGGTTGTCTGTTTCGGGCATTCTGATGCAAGTCGCTGGAATTTCGCTACTGCCATCATCTCCTTCCAGTTGATTCACGTTTTTGGTATTTCATCTCAACGCGACAGAAACTACCAGCCTTCCGTATGCGCGTAATCCCAAACGTGAGACATCTCGCGCGCAGAGTAAGATACTGGGCGAGCGCGACCTCGCCGGCACCCGAAGGGAAGCGGAGGAAATATATACCCGTGAATCTTTCCACCAGGCGAGAAACGAGCGCTAGTGTTTTGAGCGGAACTTTACCATCCGACATGTATCGTCGCTAAAGTTCTCGTTTCTCGCATTCAGGGTCACTGCTCGAACATTGCTGAGCTCGTTGCTTCCTAGCAATGCGAAGTCACCCCCTTGAAATACGCTGCCTATTCTCCGCTTCATACATCATGTGCAACGCTGTTGAAGCAATGCAAGAAGTTCGGCCAGCAAAACGTGTAACTCCGCGCGTTTCGTGGTCGCTCGCGTGGCCTCTGATAAGTGCCGGTGCACTCTCGCGTTTCTTTGTGCTCCCCTTTGGCGCGACTGGCGAACAGAAAAAAAGCGAGGTGATCACAAAAGAACACGGGTACCGAACGACCCTGTGGTGTCCTAACCTGCACCGACACTGAAAGTCCAGGTGACCGCCATCGTGACGCACCCAGAGTAAAGAGGCTGTATGTGACGTCACGTGAAAACTAAGCTATACAGCCACATAATAACAGACGTTCCACGGCGTTTTTATTTGTAAGGCACATAATATTTTCAATTACTTCTCGCCGTAATAACGGAAGAACAACTAAATAATTGGTGGTAAGTACGTCGAACTACTGCTTGTTGTGAACGCATCGACTACAAGAAGCCTCGCTAGCTTCTACAACGTTGCACAAGATGTTTGAAACAGAGTATACTCGTATTGCTTGGTTGTTCGTGTCCTGGGTTGATCAGCACCCTTCTATGAGGCTCACGCCGAAACGCCTTACGGTATAACGCTTGATGATTATTTCCCAAAAGGCGACGCTGCTCCCAGTGCCCACTTGACAACTATCGAAAATGAGGATGCCGCTTGTCACAGGTAGGCAGCCTCATCGAAGTGGCATGCCAGTGGCTAGCATTGAAGAGAACTTTAGGATTTCAGTATTTTTGGCCTTTGCTGGACTATTTAATAGACCAGTCTAATGAGCGCTTTAAAAGGCATCGGCACACCTTGAAGATCCTTTCTTCCCTTGTGCCACAAAATATTCCCAAAACTGTCACTCTTCCCGCTGCCGAGAAGTTCGCTGACGTGTACTCGTACATTATCTCAACTTCGGCATTGCCAGGAGAATTAGCAGTATAGGCTGCGAAATGGAAGCGAGAAAAGCGAGAAACGCTAAACATGTCTGCAATGAAAGCGCTTGCCTATTGCCTAGAGATATTCTTCCCAAACGTGCACCATCTTCTAAAGATTCTGGCAACTCTGCCGGTGAGCGCAGCTGAAGCAGAACACTTTCTTTATTCGCTGAGGCGCCTAAAGTTGTGCCTGAGAGCTACAACACATGAAAGATTGTTTGGCCTCGCTCTCTGAACATCCACCGTGAAATGCAAGTCCGCCCTGAAGACATTCTTTCTGCTCTTTAACGGTAACGTAGACGGCTTCAGCCGAATCTGTGTGTAATATCAACCGTAGACGCCAGCTCAGTCAAAGATGAAAGTTAACTGAAATTATTCTTGGATTGAGATGTTCTGAACAACAGTAAAGATATAGTTATTAATGATCAATTGGTGGGATTTAACACCTAATGGGCGACTTCAATGCCAAGGTACGGTGTCACGCGGGTCCCGTTAATTAGGGAGGCGATCGCCGGGCTAACTCCAAGGGCCGAAGTATCAGCCCCCCGAACCGCACCACGAAAGCGTGGACAATTTAGAAGTGGTCCTTTTTGGCGCCGGCTGTGGCCCAAAGAACAAGTCAGAGCCGAGAGTTGATAAACAAAAACAGAATTATATTCTCAATAATGGCAGATCAAAAAAACAATACACAAGAATGCACATTCCACAATAGTTGCATACAATATGTCACCAATCAAACAACGTACTACACAGTACAATCAGCCACACTCGAAACAACGGACACAGACAACAATACGCACTACAATGCAGTCGCATGCATTGAACAACCAAGACACTTAAAGACTAAAGAGATAGAAAACCTATTCAGTCCAAAGTTCTTAGAACAAAAGTCGGGATGATACTCTTCCGAGAATCACTCACTCAAAGTCCAGCGTTGTTGTCGTTCCCCAGCCCCCGAAGTTTCTCTTCAAGGAAACCTCGCCGAAGTTTCTCTTCCAGGAAACCTCACGTCTTCAATAGGCCACTCTCCAAGCTTCAAACTTCTTCGCCAGAACACGTCGGCTTCACACACGCAGCTGTTGCCACGCGTCTTCGCTCGATAGCGATAAACACACACTCTTGCCTGTAGCTCGAGTCGTCACCCCTCAGGTGGAAATCATCTTCTTCTCCCGCTTTGTCGCTACGGACAAAACCTTCGCCGACTACACGGCGGAATCCCTACGCACTCTGGCGCTAACTTCCGTCTTCTCCTGCTTTGTCCCTACGGACAAAACCTTCACCCACTACACGGCGGAATCCCTACGTGCTCTGGCGTTACCTTCCGTCTTCTCCTGCTCTCTCGTCTCGGCCGCTCGATTAAATACTTTCCGCGCGAGTTTCGAGAAGGTTCTCGTCATTTCGTCGGCGCGATACGCAGCGAAGGCTGGGGGAGGGCGAGACGGTTGGAATGCCCTCCGCGGCCGATGACTCTACTCGGTATGACCACGCCCCTTTCCATCTAGAAAAATCCAGTGCTTGCTCGGCCGCCGTTGTGGGGTGAGGAGGTTCGTAGGCGAAGCCACGCTTCCGCGGGGAGAGGGAGCGTGCCCGGGGAGGTGGTTTTCTTTTTTCTTTCTTTTTCGTTGCCCTCGCGGCGTCACTCCGGCGGTTCGTCGCGAGAATGTGGCGGCGCGCCCTTTTTGAGCGCTCGTTCTGTGACACTGCCCCCACTTTAAGAATATTATCTCATAATATTCAAAACCACACAAACGAGCGCGAACAGTCACCACACACTCTCACAGACGGTAACACAATCCGTCGCTCATGACACTTCACATTCACAATAGATCACTCAATACAACTGTACATTGTAATTCAATTCCACAACAGATGAAATATAGCCACAGGTACATGACTACAACACTTCATCACACATTCCAAACAATACAAACGTACAAAGTTCTGTCTTTACAACAATTATACAACACTATACATCACATCATCGCACAGAACACTTTGACTCGCTCGACATACACTTGTGACACAGGATAACAAGAACATTAACACAACATATGTCACTCAGCCCTGCCAAACACATTCCGATTCCACCTCAGCACCTATCCTGTGTATTTTGAGCTGCGCTTGCGTCCTTTCTTGCGGTGCTCTCTCGATCTCTTCCTTTTGTTTTTGCTCGTTTTGTTCCGGCGAGCCCCTTCCAACGACGGTATCTGAGGCGGCGTCTCAGCCATCATTGTCACTTCCGACACTGCTAACGGGTCATGACGTTCGACGGGTCCTGTCTGTTTATTTACCAGCTTGTTCATGTCTCTACATTTGGCCCGGCTGGCCGACTCCGTCACCTTCACACTGTCGGTCGGTTGAGGTAGTGCCGACGTAAGTCCGGTTGCTCGGCCCGTGAACTCGTTCAACACGATCATCTTCTCCTTCACTGTCTCTTGCGCCGCGGCTTCACCTTGGGCTCTAGTGAGATCCGTCACGGGCTGCTCCTCCACTGTATCTCGCGGTCGCTGGGTTGGCGAGGGTTCTATCTTAGGGTCTTCTCTCAAGCATTCCGTATCATTCGGTCCTCGCGCACCGTCGATGTTTCCAATGACAAGGTCGTACAGGGGGGTCGTCATACATAGAGCGGTAACCTTCCCGCTGAAGTACGGGGTTTCCACCTCAATCTCTGCTTCGGGAAGCATCCGAACCGTACGGTCAATTAGGCAAACCGGTTTCGTTCTGCCTGTCAAATCACTTTCCCGTACCAAATTTCACCGCACGATAACCGTGGAGCTACCGGTGTCTCTTAGAACCGTAATCTTCTTGCCTGCAACCTTTCCAGGCAGCGTTGGCATTCCCTTCGTAACACCGGTTGGCTGTTTTGACATTACAGCACCCACAATAGGAATTTTCTCCCCATTCTTCAACTCTACGAATCCATCGGTGACGGCATTATTATCAGATTTCGGTGCCGCTTGCACACAGGATACCTGGTGAGTTTGACTCACTCCGTTCCGACAAGCGTCTGCTTTGTGCCCAGTCTGACCACACTTGAAACATTTTACTACCGTAGGGCTCGTAAATATCGTTCGACAGTTTTTCGCGCGATGACCCACTCGGTTACACAGAAAACAACGTGGAGTGCTCTCCGGGACACGCTTCTTTTCTTCGGGAGCCGATTTCTTCGAATCTTCAGAACACTCCTTCTTGACCCTGGCCAAATTAGTTCCACCTTGCGCTTCCAAGAATTGATCAGCCAAATCAAGTATGTCTTCAAGTGACTTAGCTCTCCTCTCTTTCAAGTACAGCGCCAGGCTTGGTTGGCAACTAGTAAGAAATTGTTCTCTAATTAGGAGCTCTCTAAGCTCATCGTACTCCTGCGCTGTCCCTGAAAGTTCAATCCATCTGTCGAAATAGTGGCAAAGTCGGGCAGCATACTGCGTAGCCGTCTCACCATCAGCTGGTTTTCCTGTCCGAAATCTGTCCCGGAATCCTTCCACAGTAAATCTAAATCGCTTCAGCAAGGCAGCTTTCACCTTTGCATAGTTGGCTTCATCGGTCGGCGTCAGCCTACCGTACACACTGAGCGCTTCACCACTCAAGCAAGTACTCAAAGCCGTTGCCCATTGGTGTTCCGGCCAATTCTGGCTCCTCGCAATCGTCTCAAATCGGTGAAGGTACGCGTCAAGGTCGTCCTTCCTTTCATCAAACGCTACGAGCAGCTTGCTTGGGTTCAAGCGGAAGCTAAGGTCCTCCCGTTCGCTGCTTTCAACTCTAGCTTGGACGGGAGTTTCACTTCGCTGTTGCAAACGGATCCGCTCGAGTTCCATCTCGTGCTGTCACTGCCGTTCCCTTTCCTCTCTTTCTTCTTTCAGCTGTCGCTCCTTTGCCTCTCTTTCTTCTTTCAGCTGTCGCTCCTTTTCCTCTCTTTTTTCTCTCGCCCTTTCAGCTGCCAACTTTTCTCTCTCCAATTCCGACTTCAATTGTTGCTCTCTTTCTTCCTTCAGCTGTCGCTCCTTTGCCTCTCTTTCTTCCTTCTCTCTCGCAGCTGCCAACCTCTCTCTCTTCAACTCAGCTGCTTTTTCTTCCTTGGCCCTCTCAGCTGCCAACCTCTCTCTCTCCAACTCAGCTTCTTTTTCCGCTTTGGCTCTTTCGACCGCCAACCTTTCTTTTTCCAGCTCAGCTGCCTTTTCTTCTTTGGCCCTCTCTTTTTCTTCTTTTTCCTTCTGGGTGACCCACTTCCGTAGTTCGGCGCCAGAAAGACCCATCTTCTCACCAAGAGCTACTAACTTTTCGAGATCCATGGTGTCTCGCAAATAAAACCTTGCCGCGTGCAAAAAGTATCTGCCTAAATCAGTCTATCGGAACACTCCCCTGCACTCGTTAACGAGAACACTGAACAACACACCAAATCGTTCCGATAGCACTATCAACAACTCGAGGCTCTTTCTCACTACTTTGGACACACCGTGCACCAAAAGGTCCTGTCGCGGACGCCAGATTAATTGTCACACAGGCCCCGTTAATTAGGGAGGCGATTGCCGGGCTGATTCCAAGGGCCGAAGTATCGGCCCCCCGAACCGCACCACGAAAGCGTGGACAATCAGAAGTAGTCCTTTTTGGCGCGCCAGCGGACGCCGGCTGTGGCCCCAAGAACAAGTCAGAGCCGAGAGTTGATAAACAAAAACAGAATTATATTCTCAATAATGGCAGATCAAAAAAACAATACACAAGAATGCACATTCCACAATAGTTGCATACAATATGTCACCAATCAAACAACGTACTACACAGTACAATCAGCCACACTCGAAACAACGGACACAGACAACAATACGCACTACAATGCAGTCGCATGCATTGAACAACCAAGACACTTAAAGACTAAAGAGATAGAAAACCTATTCAGTCCAAAGTTCTTGGAACAAAAGTCGGGATGATACTCTTCCGAGAATCACTCACTCAAAGTCCAGGGTTGTTGTCGTTCCCCAGCCCCCGAAGTTTCTCTTCCAGGAAACCTCGCCGAATTTTCTCTTCCAGGAAACCTCACGTCTTCAATAGGCCACTCTCCAAGCTTCAAACTTCTTCGCCCGAACACGTCGGCTTCACGCACGCAGCTGTTGCCACGCGTCTTCGCTCGATAGCGATAAACACACACTCTTGCCTGTAGATCGAGTCGTCACCCCTCAGGTGGAAATCATCTTCTTCTCCCGCTTTGTCGCTACGGACAAAACCTTCGCCGACTACACGGCGGAATCCCTACGCACTCTGGCGCTAACTTCCGTCTTCTCCTGCTTTGTCCCTAAGGACAAAACCTTCGCCGACTACACGGCGGAATCTCTACGCGCTCTGGCGTCACCTTCCGTCTTCTCCTGCTCTCTCGTCTCGGCCGCTCGATTAAATACCTTCCGCGCGAGTTTCCAGAAGGTTCTCGTCATTTCGTCGGCGCGATACGCAGCGAAGGCTGGGGGGAGGGCGAGACGGTTGGAATGCCCTCCGCGGCCGATGACTCTACTCGGTATGACCACGCCCCTTTCCATCTAGAAAAATCCAGTGCTTGCTCGGCCGCCGTTGTGGGGTGAGGAGGTTCGTAGGCGAAGCCACGCTTCCGCGGGGAGAGGGAGCGTGCCAGGAGAGCTGGTTTTCTTTTTTCTTTCTTTTTCGTTGCCCTCGCGGTGTCACTCCGGCGGTTCGTCGCGAGAATGTGGCGGCACGCCCTTTTTGAGCGCTCGTTCTGTGACATACGGAAAAGGCAGGCTGGAGACCAGGCAGTACGAGATTATGGCATCGGTACTAGAAATGCCAGAGGGGAGCTATTAGCAAAATTCGCAAAACGCAATAATTTACAGATATTGAATACCTTCTACCAAAAACGAGGGAACCTTAAGTGTACATGGAGGATCACTAATGGCGAAAGTGAGAACGAAATAGACTTTATGCTGAGTGCACACCCAGCCATCGTGCAGGATGTTGAATAGCTTGGCAAGGTACGATGCAGTGACCAAAGAATGATGGTATGCGGTCTTGAATTCACCTAGATATGAAGAAGGAACGACAGAAACTGATACGCAAGAAGCCAATAATTGAGCTAGCACAGAGAGGGAAAGTACAGGAATTCGGTCTCGTTTGGATCAGGTACTCGGCTCTTATCGAGTAAACCAGCCTTAGCGTTGACGCAATGAATGATGATCTGACGAGTATCATTACGAAGTGTGCAGTGGAAGTTGGAGGTACTGTAAGTTAGACAGGACACTGGCAAGCTGTCCGAGGAGACCAAGAATTTCATTAAAAAGGTCAAAACATGAAAGCCTCAAATACAACACACAAAAGAGAATTGGCAGAACGTTCGAAGTTGATTAATAGGCGTAAGGTATCCGATGTAAGAAGGTATAACATGGAGCAAATTGAACACGCTCTGAAGAACGGAGGAACCGTCAAAGCAGTGAAGAGTAAACTTGGGATAGGCAAAAATCGGATGTATGCACTAAGAGACAAAGAAGGCAAAGTAACTACCAATATGAATAGGGCAGTTAAAATAACGGAGGGGTTTTACAGAGATCTGTATAATAGCCGGGACAACCACGACCTTAATATAAGAACTAGCTAGCCCAGATGGCATCCCACCAGTAATGACAGAAGAAGTCAGAAAAGCCTCGGAGGGAATGCAAAGAGGCAAAGCTGCTGGTGAGGATCCGATAACGTCAGATCCGTTAAAGGACGGAGGACAGATTGTGTAAGAAAAACTAGCCACCCTGTTTACGAAGTATCTCCTGACGGGAAGAGTACCGGAATTTTGGAAGAATGCTAACATTATCTTAATACCTAAGACATGAGATTACAAGGACTTCAAGAATTACAGACCGGTCAGCTTGCTCTCTGTCATATACAAGCTATTTACAAAGGTAATTGCTAACAGAATTAAGACAACATTGGAATTCAATCAACCAAAGAAACAAGCAGGATTTCGGACAGGCTATACGTAACAATAGACCACGTTCGTACTATCAATAAGGTAATAGAGAAATGCTAAGAATACAGCCACCCACTATGCATAGCTGTCATATATTACGAGAAGCCGTTTGATTCAGTAGAAATAGCAGCAGTCATACCGACACTGCTAAATCAGAGCGTCGACGAAGCCTATATAAACATCCTGGAAGAAATATACAGGGGGTCAACTGCCCCCATAGTGCCCCATAAGGAAAGCGACAAAATACCAATCAAGAAGGGTGTAAGGCAGGGCGATACAATCTCCCCACTGCTATTTACGGCGTGCTTACAGGAGGTTTTCAAACGCCTAGAATGGGAAGAGTTAGGGATAAAAGGTAATGGAGAGTACCTTAGTAACCTACGCTTCGCGGATGATACTGCATTGTTGAGTAACTCAAGGGAAGAGTTGCAACTCATGATCACGTAGTTAGACAAGGAGAGCAGAAAGGTCCTAAAATTAATCTGCAGAAAACAAAAGTAATGTACAACAACCTCGGAAGAAAACAACGCTTCGAGATAGGTAATAGTGCACTTGAAGTTGTAAAAGACCACATCTACTCAGGGCAGGTAATAACCGCGGAACCAAGCCACGAGATTGAGTAACTAGAAGAATTAGAATGGGGTGGAGCACATTTGACAGGCACTCTCAAATCATGACTGGCAGATTGCCACTATCCCTCAAGAGAAAGGTGTATAACAGCTGCTTCTTGCCGGTATACTTACCTATGCAACAGAAACCTGGAGAATTACAAAGAGGGTTCACCTTAAATTGAGAACGACGCAGCGAGCGATGGAAAGGAAAATGATATGTATAACCTTAAAGACAAGAAGAGAGCAGAGTGGATCAGTGAACAAACCGGGGTTAAGAATACCATAGATGAAATCAAGAAGAGGAAATGAACATGGGCCGGGTATGTAGCGCGTTGGCAGGATAACCGCTGTTCTTCAAAAGTAACTGACTGTATTCCCAGAGAAGGCAAGCGGGTAAGGAGGAGACAGAAAGTTAGGTGGGAAGATGGGATGAAAAAGTTTTCAGGTGTAAAGTGGCAGCAGCAAACAGAGAACTGAGTTGACTGGCGGAACACGGGAGAGGCCTTTGTCCAGCAATGGACGTAGTCAGGCTGATGATGATGATCCAGAAGCCACGATATGACTACGAGAGACGCCGTGCTGGGGTGCTCCGGAAATTTTACCACTTTCCGTCTTTAACATGCACCTAAATCAAAGTGCATGGGTCTCAAGGATTTTCGCCTACGTAGAAAATACGACAGGGATTCGATACCACTGCCTGCGGGTCAGCAATGGAGCACTATAACCACTGTAACACCCTGGCGGGTAGTAAAAAAGACGGTTTTGGTAAAATCAGTATGCGCTACTTTTCGTCCAGCTGTAAAGAAGCAAGCTCAACTGTGTGAGGCATGTTGCTGAAAATCACTTTGACAGCATGGCAGAGCGATTCCGTTCTCTCCCGTTGCCTACTCTTTGCTTTTCAGTGGCACTTTTCACTTGCAGACGTGATTAGCGGATACGAAAGGTGTGAACGACAATGCAACAACCCAAATTTGCATGTGGCAATTCTAGCAAATTTTAGGTAACATATGGGGCATATAATGTGACTTTCAATGCACATAATAATCTTTGTGTCCATTGAAAAAGATAATCAACAATATTCCGCTATGCAATGTGTTTGCGGAATGTGACGTTGCTTGCACAAAGTTTTTTTTTTTCATTTCTTGTAAAAAATTATGGTTACTATGTACATTGCTCGTAATTTTACGTGATAACATGGCCACCAATGTTTTTACATTCTGTGCATTTCTTGTCGTGCGTCCTGTCGCTAGTTGCAGAAATTGTTCAATGTGCCCTTCTAGTCATGTCAAAGTAAACAAACGAATAGATGAAGCGAATCAGTATATATAATTTGTCGTACATTTTTCAGCTTTATGATCCTTATTCTTGCGCTCTTTGCCACAGTGCTGAACAATAAAACTAGTGCTCACTACAGCTGCCCGCACTGCATTTCTCATTACGCTGCTTTAGGTTCATGACCACCATCTTTTTATTCATGAGCCTAAGTTACATGATCAGTATTTTAGTAGGCCTTTCTAAGGCTGTGATTATAGCCTGCTCGTTTGCCTGTGTTGCACTTTGGTCACTGCACAACACTTCGGAGTGCCTTAAACGTTAAGGCATAATAAAAATGTGTATAAATATATTGTACACACGCATACAAGTGGAGTTAGGTGTATAAAGCGAATATTCTGTCGCGCACGTGCGCGCGTGTGTGCGCCCGTGCGTGTGTGTTCAGATGTTAGCAGAACGTGCGAAAATTAAATAGAAATGTTATTATTTGGCTTGCGTGTACCTTAGCACACGTACGAAGAGTCTAAGAGTGACACTGTAATATGCTTGAATCTGGCCTACCAGACCTTGGAACTGCAGTGTGCCTGTCTGGCTATTTCCATTAAAACGAACCTCTCCCTATTGAAAATTATCGCAGTGATCGACTACAGCGACAACTGTCTCGGCGGGTACAAGTATGACCACCGCTTGAGCATTCATTTCACGGCCTAGATTCCTGCCGAAAACCTCACAGCCTTCAGAAACGCCGCGACACGTTTTTCCGTATGCGGACATTATTGATTGCAAAAGCAACCAGTAACGATATTGTGATAGTAGCAGCGCTTAGTTTCTAAATGATGTCAGCGCGAAGCAACGAAAAAAAAATGAGCTGAGTAAGTGGCAGGGGGGGGGAGGAGGGAAGGGGGGGGGGTGTTGGACGAAAAATTTCGGGGGGGGGGGGGGGTTCAAGGGAAAGGTTTGAACCCCCCCCCCCCCTGGCCGCACCACTGGCTACTATCTCTGCAACTGCTTGATTAAGTCGATTCCTACCCCTGCACTATATGGCGCAGAAGTACATACTTTGCCAGGGCGAGGTAACATATGAAGTGTTTTTAGTCTCAAAACACATGTGTTAGTGCGACGCTGTGTATTTTTATCTACCATATCAAGGGGGGGGGGGAGACGACACTCTACCCTTGTCTCCCCTTTCCGTATGTAAATACACTGAGCGTCCACTGATCACATTGCGATTTGCTCACATCATAACTGACATCACCAAAGATAAACCATCTGTCCCAAGACATTATATGAAGGAAAATTAACTTAAGAAACACATTTGGTAAATAAACCAATTACATCCGATAGCGTTTAGGGCACATATTTACATCGGAAAGTTAATATGAATAGGTGTAAATACCTGAGGGCATTGAAACTTACTTGGAATTTATGTGGAAATTTTGAAGTGATGTGAACCTTGAATATCTAAGCAAGTACAGCATACATAAACTAAAGTACAGGCGTAGATTAGGATAATATTTTGACCTTAAGTAGCCATTCGGAACATTTCTATGCTGTGCTACTATAACTGCACAACAACTGCCTATGCTGAATTATCCATAACATGATTTCTTCAGGGCCGGCAACCAAAAACTTCTACCGGAACAAACATATCCACAGTACACTGAATCAATCACAGTTTATGAAGTAGGCATCAAAGAAGGACACAAGAGCACGAATAGCTCAGCTGGAATTGTGTTGTACACTTTTTTGCTACCTAAGACACCACAGTGAACGAACATGAACTGTCCCGAATTTTCTTTCTTGTGCAATGAACTCCAAAATGGCTAAAAAAAATATGAAATACATTTCTAAAAAAAGTTCCATAGTGTTACCAGATTTTCTAACAATAGTCATGACACCAATAAAGGTATCTGAAAGCATTATGTAAATAATGTTGATACATAATTACCAATAAATTGCGAACCCTCGTAAAACTACAAAGCGAATGTGGTGAGTGTTGTTTGTGAGTGAGTGCACGAATAGAAGTGAACACTTGTCAAAGGGTCCCTCACCTGGTTTCGGCTTTGCCAACCAATAAGCATGGCATGCAGATCGATTGATGGAAAAAGTGTCTACCTAGTATAGAATGCTGCAGTGGCAGAAGAAAATCATATAACCAAAAAACTGAAGGCACTGTGCCCTTTTTTTCAAGAGCGCTGCTCTTCAAGTGCGAGTGAAAAACATGTTCACTCAACAGCAAAAGCTTGTGGGACGAGAAATGTTGGAGAAAGTTATATTCTCGCATTACCTGGAGACATAACCTCTAGGTAAATGTTTCAGCTAGCTATTGGCATTGCAAGCTATGCAGTCACCAACTAGAATAAAAGCATTACGCAGTGATAGATGATTGATTTGATTGATTGATTTGTGGGGTTTAACGTCCCAAAACCACCATATGATTATGAGAGACGCCGTAGTGGAGGACTCCGGAAATTTTGACCGCCTGGGGTTCTTTAACGTGCACCCAAATCTGAGCACACGGGCCTACGACATTTCCGCCTCCATCGGAAATGCAGCCGCCGCAGCCGGGATTTGAACCCGCGACCTGCGGGTCAGCAGCCGAGTACCTTAGCCACTAGACCACCGCTGCGGGGCTACGCAGTGATAGAGCATTTTTATTGCGTGGGGAGCCAACGTCGCGCAAACTTTTCCTGTGTGCATCGCTCACAGTGCCACTGCCACTTACCATGGTACACAACTTCAGTTGTTCTTAAAATGCAGCGTGTATATTGCTCCCACTGGAAATGTACCGGAAAGCAAAATCGAAACAGAAGAAAGGAGGTGGGATTCATCACATGATGTGTTTCCATGGGCCTGGCACATAAATGCACGAAAGGTATGTCACTCGCAGAAATTGGCAGAGGTAAAGAGTGCTAGCAGTGACTCTTGCCCCTTTGTGACATGGTAATGTGGTAGTTAAACTTCGAACTTTTCAAATAATGAACAAATAATAAAATTTCTTTTAGAAATGTTCCCTACATGGTGCCTCATAACTTCCAGTCTGAAAATGTTGTGGGCACAGAATACAAGAGGACAAGACTGCAAACGAATGCAATTTTGTCCACTCACATGGAAAAAAAAAACGGTGCAAGAGGGCGCCCATTTAAAAGCAAACCTGATGCAAAAACAACACCTTGCTACTAATGGCTCACACACCACACTACCTCAATACTGATAGAACTTTTTTCAGTGCTTCAGTGGCACAAGACACTGTCCTATATTCATAGAAATGACTGCATTGTGCTATTGTTATTGATTATGGGTTGGAATAAAGGAAACAAACTAATATTGTTGTTTTTCTTAATGAAAAATTTGCACAAGTTTTAAGAAATGTTTGTTTACAAAGCATATTTTTCCCGACATATTTCAAGTAATTCTGGAAAATAATTATAGCACAACTAGCCTACATAATTTTAAAACTTTCCTCTACTTAAAACTCAGTGTCAACTCAGTGTTTGAATGGCTTATTTAAATATGTATGAGGCATTGTCGGTGCCACGATGACTTGTAGTGCTCAGTACTTCTGAATTTCCTCACACAAACTGCACTTTCTAAACAAAGTGCTAGTTGGCTGTGTGCTCGTACAGTAGTGGGGAGTTTGGAAAGAACGGGGTAAGTGGGGCAAGTATTTGGCATAAGGCCAAGTCCACAAGGCATACGAGTTGTGTATATTGATCAGAACACATGTAATGCCATTACTGCATCCATCATTTGCTAATAGGCTATAGCCAAGCTGTGCTAAATGTATGACCTCGTCGGAACACAGTAACCTGGACAGTGACCTGACATGTGACTAAAAAGACAGTAGTAATGACAGTGTCACAGTTGTGGTATGCTGTTGATTCATTCTGTCATATCCCACAATTAACTACAATATCACAATTGGCAATTCTCCACATTTACTGGCAATTTTTTCTTTAGCTACTTATAACAGCCATTGGCCAGGTATTAACTGGACATTGTCTATTCTGGTGATTAGAGAATGTTTTAAGTTGTTACGATTTCAATGTACTAGGGGCCAAAAGTTTTAACATAAAAATATTAATTTAATTTAATTAGAATTGTCTTCAAGTAATACTTGTGATTTCAGCTTTCATTGCCAAGTGGGATTTAGTAGACCCATGTTACACAAGCACTTTTTTACTACCAACTCCCATAAAGAGGATGACATTTGAAATCCTCTATTTTTAAACTAGGAGTCGCACCACTGCTATACAGAGGCCATTTGAATGCTTCCATTGTATGACTGCAAAGGTTTATGGTGCCATAGTTGCAAGTAACTATTCTACATCCTTGAAAGTAGTCATTCGTAATTAGTATCCTAAATTTTCAAAAAAAAAAACACCATCAATACTCTATGGACTTTAATGTAGTACTTGAATTTTAATGTACTATTTTTTACTACAATGTTATCACTTTTGAGTATTTCGTACAAATTGTTGTCACTTTGGCAACATTAGGGGAGCTGGCTGCAGGGCTTTTGTGGCATGGGATGTACAGCGGGAGTCAAAAAATTCCAGGCCACTATACCATGTATTCCCATGAAAAAGTGGCCTAGGAACATTTGCCCCCCCCCCCGCCCCCCTGTACCTACTAGTGCAAGAAAATAACTGTTTACGTGGTAAACAGGCTCCACTAAATTTTCGTTTAAATGTATTGTTTGTTGGCTTGCTTGCTAGTCCAAATATGCAGTTAATGAGGGTACCCATGTTTGCCCCTATAAGTTGAGCTGATAAAGAGTATTTGTATGAAGTAGTTTATAATATTCGGTATAAATGTGGTTATGTAAACAGCTACATTAAAGATGAACTTGAGAAGCATGAGAACTTGAGCTTCTTGGCGGACAATCATAGTCCTCTTTCATTCATACAATATCATTCATACACATTCATAGTCCAGCACTAGTCCTGTTTCTCTGTCTCATCCTTGTTGTTTTTGCACAGTTTTTTACTACATTAGAAAAATAACCAAATAAAATTTGAGTGTAAACTTACGATAGGTATTCATATTTAATACGTATCCTAAAATGAAGGTCTCAAATGATGCTTAATGATAAAGAATTACAAATATCGCGGATCTATGGAAGGTAAGACCTATGCTTTAAGCAGGTTTTTTTTTTAGGTGTAGGCAAGATCATCTACCAAAAATTGCATGAGTGACCGGCACTTGACTTCATTTCAAACTACACAAAGCCAGCTATTGTTCCGCTGCTGCTTTTGCATCAAATGCACACATCTACTTTTCCTCTTGAATGAGCACTGTCGTGGTGGCTTGGAGCAAATATTTTACAACAGCTACATACAGCAACTATATGGCATTTACTTCAACCATTTTTTTTAGATATGTGCTCATATTATATTTTCCCTGTATTACATATTATAGACAACGTAGCTGCTTAATTGTCTGGCTATTGAATTTTTATCAGTATTAGTTCAAAACTTGATTCTAGAATTTCACATGACAAAACCACACCCCGATTATCAGGCATGTCTTCATATACAAGCAATTCTGACCAAATCAGCTTGTTTAAAGGGGCACTTAAGATAAAATACACAACAGCTTTTGCATTTGGACACCATTGCATAACTAAAATAACTAAGGCAGCCAGGATTGTACCCTTGATTTGATTTAAGCAGCACAATATCATAACTACTAGGGTGGGCCAGGAGGGTACAAAAGGGGCACTTCCCCCTCAAGCCATACCAGCAGTTGCCTGCCGCCCAAGCTAGACCAGTGCTCTCCTCCTCCACTGGCCGCGATACAACATTGGTTTGCATCCCCAAGAAAAAATCCTACCGAATCTCGTGGCTACTAGTTTACCTTGCCAAGTGCTGTACAGGGACCCATATTCGACTTCTTAGACACTGAAAACAATATATAAAATCTAGAAATTTTTTATCTGCATTGAAAATGCATTTCTGGAGCTCATGACAGAGGCCACTACATTCATGTGCAGAAAAGCTTTCTTTGCACAGCAACATGCAGGAAATGTGGCATAAATCATC
The DNA here is from genome assembly GCF_043290135.1 of Rhipicephalus microplus. Taxonomy (NCBI): domain Eukaryota; kingdom Metazoa; phylum Arthropoda; class Arachnida; order Ixodida; family Ixodidae; genus Rhipicephalus; species Rhipicephalus microplus. The sequence goes on along the minus strand of NC_134710.1, from coordinate 150,488,291 downwards.
ATTATATCTTTTACAAAGCATCAAGTGTTATACATGTTTCAATAAGACACCAACTTTCAGATTCAGTGTATCTGTGCTAAAAATGCAAACATACCCATTTTAGTGCACATTAGGCCATCCCCAAGAGTTAATTTAACTGTTGGAAATGAAAAATGAAACTCACACCATAATCTCCAGACTAACCCCATTTATGAGAGAGAGAAATGGTGGTTAGAGATTGAGAAATACATTTTTGTAACCCCCCTTCCCCCAAGGGAGCACAGCACAGCATTGTTAGAGGGGAGATAAGGGTCATCACTAGGGGCCGAATTTTCAGGCACTAAAAAAGAGAGTTTTAGGCACCAAAAACAGGAAGGCAAAACACCATTTTAGGCTTCCAAAATTGTAATTATTAGCACAATAAATTTTCACACAAACACCCACAATAGAAACAGAGGTAAGTGACCTGTAATAAAGACAGGAAAGCAAGAATGCTAGTGTTTATAATGGCACAAAGGTGCCAATGGTTAAACTTAGCCATGCAATTGTCCTTTATCTTGCACGGTTCCTATTGTTCTGTATCATGCCCAGTCAAATGTCCACTGAGAAATCAACACACTCCTGGCTCTACTTTAATTTTGGCATGCGCACAGATAGACCCCTGAAAAACCAGAAGGGAGGAATTCTTTGAATTCGCCGGGTCTAATTGTGTAGGTTCAGTTGTTTTCCTGTCGATGAATACCTTCAATGAGCCCCTCACCAGGTCTGATCACATTGAGCTGACAAATGTCTTGCATGGATTGGGCACTCACGATCACATTTGCCAAGATTCGCAATGCTACTCGCAGCGGAAAGATGTGAAATTTCTAAATCAACGCCGCTTGCACTTCTCGCAGGGTTGTGACCCAAGATGAACGAATTGTCGTACAACAAAATACGGTCCTGCATTTAGTGTACTACAGTCCTGCATAGTTATCTGAGCTCCGACATCGTTCTTCTACGTAGACAATGGTGCTCTGATATCGCTCGCAGTAGCGCATAACACTGCAAGAATTATTTGAGGTGACAAGTGTAATTTGTGTAATCTGTTGCTTGAATCAATAAAAGTTAAAAAAATTAAAACACACAAGCTAAATATGTGCAAATTCAATTCTTTATTTTTACTTCGGATCGCGGAGAGATGCGACATGAATCTGCATCTATTTCGTATACTTTCGCGTTTTCACCATTTCTGCGCCGCGCTGGCCCCAGCCCTGACAATTCTTGGCGTGTTTTTGATGCATAAACCCTAACAGCAGTTTTGGGAGTGCAATGTGGTGTATCACTGTAAGAATACACGATCCGTGTCAGCCTCTCAAAAAGTGCACACCCGTAGGGGTCCATCCCCCTGAAACAGGCAGTGTACTATACATAGAACGCCGAAAGGACGAAGCAACATGCACGTGCACAGCCTGGCTCGGGCACGTCATGTGCACATGACCTTGCTTGTGCATGACACCTAATCGCATCATGGTTTCGCACCTCATAATGAACCAGCTTGTAATATTACCGCATTCCAATGCTCTTTATTGGGCAAGCAATAACTTCCAGGGACTAACTACAGTTTCTCCTGTAAACTGAGGATGGGCCGGTTTTGCATTGCCACCTTCCTGGGTCTGCACAGAGGGTATTCCCTGCCCACTGCCATACTGATGTCTTCAAAGTTGTTCACTGCCTTGAGGACACTAGAATAGACTAGTGGCTATAGAAGCCTACCGCTGCGTCCTTGGCAATGGACACCACTCTCCTTTCCACGTCCCATTTTTATTTCCCTCACCACACTTACAGCAGATGCTGAGACGTGCTCCCATTTATGGTTGCAGAAATGGCATCTTTTTTTTTTTTTTTCCTGAATCTTTCCTCATATAGCTGCTGACGACATATAAACACATTGGCGTAAGGTGGCTGGCACGTTCCATTTTACGGCTGCTGGCGGTCGTTTTCTGCAAGTTAGTTGACCTAGAGGGCGTTTGAACAGCACAGCGCTTCTAACATAAATAAGAGTCTCGAACTGCACTCAAAAGTGAAATTCAAGATTAAAGAGTGTTCATATAAGAACAGAATTGGGAAAGAGATATTTATAGGCACTTACCGTAAAACTGAAATATAGGTCGAAATTTTAAAAATACACAATTAAATTCAGCCTTCGTCTTATATACCAGTCATTGGCAGAAAAAATGTGGAAGTCTTGCAACAATAGACAACTGAAGTCAAAGGCCTCCATTTCCATCATGAGCATCTGCAGCGGCACCGTTGGGCAAGGCGAGGCTAGACCTACAGTGTACTAGCAACACCATTTTGCTTCGATTATTTTTTTTTTCAGTCAGCTGTTTTCTTTTTTTATTTTCTTCAGAAATTAGTGTCAGTCAAGGGCAGTTTAGAATAGGCTTTAAGAAAAAGTTATCTAGTATGCCAATGCCCATGGCAACCTGGCGGCACAACGGAAATCAGTTGTATTGGAGAAAAGCATCTGATACTGGAGGAGCCAAAAGCAGCGCATGAGATCCTGCAGCAACCACAAAAAACTTCGTTTCATGAACGGACTGCCGTTCACTCCAAACTGGAAACCCTACTTGCCGGATTCGTCCGGTAGCTGCGTGTAAGGTTGCTACCCATGACAGCGGAGTGCATTTGCGTGAAAGCTATCAAGATAGCGCGTGACTCTGGGCTCACGAGTGCGCAATTGAAGAGCTCACCATCGTGGGTGCGCCAATTTATAAAGCGGAAGGGCTTTGCGCTGAGGCGGCATACTTTCATGTGCCAAAAACTGCCCGAAGACAAGCTGGCCGAGTATCAGCGCTTTGTCATTCGGCTTTGTCGACAGCATTGCTACATGATGAAACCCATGTGCAACGCTGACAAAACTCCGATCTGGTTCAATATGCCTTCGAACCGTAGTGCGAGCGCTAAAGAATTCAAGTAAGTAAAGCTCTTGATAACGGACAACGAGCATTCGCGATTTAGAGTGATGCTCGTGAGCACAGCTGATGGAAAGAAGATGCCCCCTTATATCATTTTCAAGAGAAAAGGGCTGCCAAAGGACTTTCCCCGGGATGTTATCGTGAGAGCAAACGAAAAAGTGTTCATGAATGAGTCTCTCATGCTTGAGTCGATCTGGCTCATGTGGAATCGGCGACCTGGTGTGCTTTTTCAGTGACCAAGCATGTTGATGCTCAACTCATTTAGAGGACACCTCACGGCCAATGTAAAGGGAGCTCTGTCCGATGGCAAGACTGACTTTGTTGTGATCCCTGGGAGACTAACATCAATCCTCTAAACAATGGATGCAGTGCTCAATAAACCCTTCAAAGATTGCATGCGGGAGCTCAACAATGAGTGGATGCTGGATGACAATCCTAAGACCCCCCCTGGCCACCTATGATGTCCACAGCTCGCGACCGTTTGTAGCTGGGTGTCGTGAGCTTCGAAATCTCTCTCCAAAAAGATTGTGTGCAAGTCTTTCCTCAAATGCTGCATAAGGTATGCTTTGGATGGAACAGAGGACGATGCACTTTGGTATGCAACTAGTGAGAAACAGGTGTTGTTGGACTCAAGTGCGGACGAGTCAAAATGACAGAATTTTGTGGTTTTCTGCCCTTTAGCTACATAGGATTAGTGTCAAAATAAAAAAGAAACGTCACCACAGTGCAGCTGGTTGTGTCGCGTATTTATTAAGGTAAAGATGCGGTGATACTTAGCCATTCTCAGAGATTTAAAGTTCGGGGGGGGGGGGGGGGGGTCGACCTGTATTCTGGGTAGGCACGAAGGCTGAAAAAAGGCTTTTATGAGCACTATAATATACTATAAAAGCCCTTCTTAAACTCTGATTTGTGCTCATATATGAATGTATCCAGACTCTAGTCATCATAAAGGAAAGGCCACCTTTTTGTGATACAAATATGTACAACTCTAATTGCCAGGTGGCGTACCTTTCTCCCCATAAGAAAAATGGGAGCGTGCCTAGCGACACTAACCACTTGACCAACACTTCTATGTGAATAGCTCAGTCTACGACTACTCTTGCACTTAGAACTTCCTAGCAAACTTCAATTGCCTAGTGCTGACAAAAGCTAATATATCTACAGCACAAAAGAAACGAAAAGCTCATTAAGTGTAACACAATGCAAGTGTTCTTACATGAGAAAAATAAAGCATGTGCAACAAAGCCCTGATGATATTTGCTACTGAAGAAAAAGGACCAGCAAACACCAAGACTGCTTACTAATCAATACATACATCTAAGAAATTCATTCAAATTTTGCTATGAAGCATGAGACTCATGCCTCACATATTCCATTGTCTCCCACTTTTATGAGCAGGTATGCCTTAGACATTTTACAAGCTTTTAAATCATTGTTTCTCTAAAGAACACGTCGGGAACCATATACAAGACAATACACAAACAAACAGCAATGTGACACCACATTAAACTGCCCTAATATTTCTTTAATCTAATTTAATTTATTTAAACCACATGCTAGTTAATGCACAAAGAGCACTACTGCTAGCTTATTCCAATAGATACTGTTTTCCCTTGCACAACTTTTGTAAACACGAAGTGGCACTCACTTGGAGAGTTTTTTGGCAGAATCATGGCAGGTGTCACAACCAACTTTCTAACAAACTCGTCTTGTCAACTTAGTTCAGCTTTGAAACATTAACAATTAATTTATCAAAAGTTATCTTGCAAAATTTTGTTTTCATTTAATTTTATGTCAACCACAACACTTCAAGTTGGTAGAGTTGATTGGGATTCATCTTTTATTATTCATGTCGGCCTGCTGACATAAATAATAAAGCTTGTCAGCCTGCTGACACCACGTCACCACTCCACGCATAATGCTCATGCACAAAGTTATCAAAGATAAGCCACCACACGTAGATAAACAAGGTACCACTGTAACAGAATCGATAAGTTATAGCCAAAAGTAAAAGTGAAAAAGTTGGTACGTAAAGACGCACTTGTAGAGTTCCAGTATGTCTTTATTTAGATTAAATAAAACAGTACAAGAACTGACATTTGTAATCATGGAACACTGCTCTCACTCTTAACACTAATACTCTCAATGCATGATGCAACTTTTTGCTTTGTTAGCTAAAGTGTGAATCTGTCAAACTTTTATTTTGTGGTCTGCATGCAATGCCATATAAACCCACTGCTGCTAATCATTTCATATTTTTGCCGTTTCTTGCATGAAAGTTTGCATGCCAGCATCAGCAGACTTGATCACAGTATTGATCGGCACAAGCAACAAGCCTCAAAGAAGGAAATCAAATACTTTGTTTTTCCTTGTTTCCTCCAAAACCCTGATACTGCATTAACACCAAGTCGCATCAAACACATTGCGGACACCTGCTTGATAGCCTCTTCCAAGTTGCTCGAGCAAGACTTCACACCATAAAACATTTCCATGTACTTAAGCATGTACAGTTCATATACAAAATTAAATGCTAGTCACTATTCCACATATCTTCACATAAGATTTTTGTAACAGATTGATGTGCCTGTTATGTACATCATATTTTACAGGATGTTCCCAAAAAGACAAGAGAGAAATGGGGGACAGCCCTTAAAGCAAAACGAAAATTGCAGGATGAGCAACCACATTCGAAAGAGCAGTGGCTGCCAAATTAGCAACCAAATGACCTGCTTGGTGGCACCAACAAAAAAGAGTGAAAGAACCAAGCAGAACAAGATGCAGAAGTAATGCCAAGCAGTAGTTCCCTTCAACCCAGAGCAGTACTGCACAAGTTCCAGGATCACACCTTGCACTAAATATAACAAAGCCTAGACACAGCATTTAAGCAAGGTATGCACACAATTGCGTTAAAACAAACGCAATGTGCAGTGTGTTCGTGACCAACAGGTTTGTTGCCGAGAGCTTTGGCTGAATCTAGACATTGCAGCATTAAATGTGACACACAACTCACTAGAGCGGGGGAACGGGGGACTACACAGGCAGGCATATCTTTACCTTCCACACAGAATATTCAACAACAGGCTTTTTTTATTAGTCTGAACACAGAAAATGGGATTTCATAAAACAACAACTTCATCAAACAAGAAACAATGCAGAAGCTAGGGCAGAAATGAAGGTAGGCAGCACAAGGAGGAAGCAGACAGGTGTCAGCAGCCTTATACAGGTAGCAGCAGTTACAGCAGGATAATACGGGCCTTTGCACACGAGTATGAGCAGATAACAGCGATGATGCAAGTGTCTCTCCACGCACTTCCAATTGCCGCTTCCAATGCTAGTTCATGCAGCACAGCTCTGTCTTGCTCTTCTCCCTGCAGCTCTGCATGGGAGCACTGTCACACAGGCACCCAGGCTGCTGGCTAATGCTAGAACGAAGCACACTTCTCTGTCCACAGTCTTCAAAGCACTGGGATGGCAGTCTCGCTTGCTGCTTGCCACCGCGCCATCACCAAGCTGTGTGTTGGTCGAGGGGAGCATAACAGCTGAACGGAGACCTTTCCCTCCAGTCAGCAGCGCAATGTAGCGGCAGTGTGGAATGCATTTACTAGGAGACCACTCTATATAGACGTAGAACTATCAAATGTTTATACACAGGAAACCACACACTAGTGTATCAGCCTTTCCCAGTGGCCAGATCGCAACAAAGCAAAACAAAACACAAAACGAGCAGCAGCACACACAAAAAAAGAAAGTGCTGGCTAAAGGTGAGGCAACTGTTACAAAAAAAAAAAAAAAAAAATCAGGATACCAGATGTCAAGACCTGGGGTAAGAGTGACCCTTCATCTCTCTCTTAAAAAAATAGGAGGCTGTCAAGCAGAATAGTCTGGATCCGTGCCATGAGCCCAGTTTACTTGACAAAAGTGTTGGTATTGGCAACCTGCCGTTGTGCTACCCAGGCTGTGAAGACATCCCTGGAACAGGAGAAACAATTGCTTACACAATGCAAAACACTGATCGACTTATTACTTAGTATGTGCGTTGCAAGGCAGCCTTTTCCTTCCACCAATGATGATTTGAAAAGAGCTTATATTCAACAAACCAAATACTCTGTGTGTTAATATTTACTTCTCATGGCTACTTCATGGAGAAGACCCTCCAAATAAGAACTACACTGCATGGATCACTGCCTATGTACCCACTGCAAATTTGTATACTTTATAGTAGAGTACCCCTGCATACCTTACATGTAAACTACTTGCACTGGCTGCACACAGAAGGCTTTTAAACTGGCAGTCTAGCACTCATTAGCCAAATGGGGCAGTTGAAAGGGCAGGTATAGAAGCTTTTAGAGTCAATGTGGCCTACCAAGTAAATGATCAGCCCAGAACAATCAAACTTACGATCACCCTTGACTGGACCATGCAACAATTCGTAAAGCCTGTTTAAACATGCACCCATTACTAAAGCTTGTTCAAAATAATGTGGTTTAAATTACACATTACAACCAAGCTAAGTGAAATTATTTCAACTTTAATGAAATGGTGAGTAATTTCACATTAAAGCTACAGCTAACAGCATACCTAAGCATAGCTCATACTATTCTTGCTACCGTATGCGTGCCTCTGTGTGTTCATTGTGCTGATGATCAGCATTTTGGTTTAGCTGTTTGCTTATGATAGACGCTTTATACACATGTTATGTAGCTGTTTTTTCATATCAACTGCTTCCCATTGTTGCTTACAGGTAATTTCAATAAATGCAGAGGTGCAGACACGAGACTACAGTTTCCAAAAAGAATGCTCACCTGCAGTGTGAGACGACACACTCGCTGCTGCAGTACTCTCGGTCCCAGTCGTGCGACTCAATGGCTGGGTTGGGGCAGCCGTTGCGGATGCATCGCTGGTGGGAGGCTCCTCCAGGCATAGGCCCCTGCTGGTCCATCATGCCCCCACCACTGGAAGCTGGGCTGGACAGCGAGGGTGGAGGCTGCAGATTTCAACCGGCGCAACACCCCTCAAAAGGCGTGCCACAACGACTACACGCGCCTCGGGGGTTTCCAGCCGTCCACGCCGCAGCAGCTCCACTCAACGCGTCAGCGTGATGAGGGGCGGCTAGCGGCGCCACGCCTCCTCCCACCCGTGCACGCACACATGCATCAGGCACCCAGGTAGCAGGAACCAAGAAGCATGCTGTTTTCGTTTATATTTAACCACAAAAAATGCAAGCATACAAAACAAAATTGTTCTTCATGAATACAAGCCACCATTTTTAGTATTCCAAAGCAGATTTCGCACGTAGGCTTGAAACTGTGTCGATAAGCAAATGTCCTTTTCATTTTTCACCGTAAGAACCAACATATTATGCAGTCAATTATAAGAGAGGCAGTGGCCACTGTTTTGGTATAGCAGCCTGCCAACAAACACTAAAAGCTGATTGCATTTTAATCGTCATTTTAAGCATAATTTGCGGATGCCTTTTGATAAGAAGACATTAAGTTAAACGGTACACACCTATCACTCCTAATGAGGGCCAATAAAAAGCTGGCATTAGTCTGCACTGCACGATCACCACATGAACAGGGTTTTATCTTACTGCAACATGAGAAAATGTGGGTGTATATGTATTTGAGCACGTTCCAATGCAAGAGTCCCAATTTCTAAGTCTTAATCTGGTCTAGCCATTACCTTCAATAAAGCTATTGCGTAACTAATTTTCAAACAAATTTTTACAGAGACCAGAAGCATACACAAGCTCATGAACATAAAAAGAGGGAACATAGCCAAGATCACAACAGAAAGTTGAACAAAAACCAAAAGAGGCCACGAGAAATGAAAATCCACGACTATGAAGTTCAAGAGCAACACACATGCAAGCAGAACGGCTCACAAACAAACAAGCCTTCATAGGGTGGCACGCAGTTGCAGCCATAGAGCCTTGGGTTGCATATCAACATCTGAAGTATACTCACCGCTGACATCAGGTCAGCAGTGTAGGATGGAGCGACCACTGGGGCAGAAGCCATCATCATCTGCTGGGGTGGAGAATGCTGTTGCATCATGGTCTGCTGAAGTGGCTGCTGCGGCATCATGGAGGGACTCTGTGCCATCGGGTGCTTGAGAGAAAAACACATAACCAGCATGCCCAGTCAGCAATAGCAGTCGATTCAGGAAAGTCTTTCTACAATTACAACTGATAAATATCACTGCTTTTGTTTTGTGGTATATACTGTTGCATTCTTCAGAGAGAAAAATAAAAGTATATACTACGGAAAAAGAAAAAAAAAAAGATGGCTTATAAATAGAGGAACGATTCTCTGGACTAAAGGGCCTATATGAAGAGCGGCATATGTTAAAAAAAAAAGGGAAGGAAAGAAGGAGTAATGAAATATCATGACCGAACTTTAATAATACCATGCAGTAGAATCTACAATTAATGCACTTAGAGAAAAGACTACACATATGAAAAGCTAAAAGTGAAGGTTTAAGGACTGTTAATCAGTTACAGTGCAGAAGCCCTCAACTGGAAAAGCACTGAGCCACAGCGCCATTTCACAAGGAAGAGTTTCATTCAGAAAATGAGTGCTTACCATGTTGGGCCATACCTGCTGCTGTGCATTAAGCATGCCCTGGGGTGGGCTCATGGCCATGTACTGATTATGTGGGGAGCCCCCTTCCATGAGCGAGGTCAGCAATGGGCTCTTCTTCTGCAGGGGTGACAGGCTCCCCTGGGGTGGTGAGGGCACGGCACTTGACGAACTGACTGGCCCACTCGCGTACAGCGTGTCCGAATGGTCAGCGGCGGCCTGCCACAAATTATTCAATCTGTCTTCTTGCCATTTCTATGTAGCAAGTTTACAAGTCATAAAGGAGCACTTTAGTGCATTTATATGTATGCCACCTGAATAATTCAGCCGCAGCAGCCATGTTATAACCACCACCAATACATAAATTCCCACCCTGAATTAACAAAGTGACACTTTAGCAACAAGTGTGATGTTAATGCATGTCAAATCGCTGCTGATCATTATAATTTGCAGATTTTAGTACAGCAAGGGCCAGGTCTGGCTATAGAGTGCTGAGTGAGTTATCAAACTTCAATGAAATGGTGAATTACCAATAGTAGATCAAATATGGTTGTAGGCCTAAGGAACAGTTGCAATAATGTGTGCAATAAACATATAATTCTGAAAACAACTGCTGACGGACGATATGAACAAAGAGATGGGCCACAACTCAATAACTAATGCCTCTCGGCAGCACCAATTCATCGCCAGAGCTATTTCATGCAAGGGCATAGAGATATATGCTATACGAGAAGCTACCATTGCAACAGCGGCCACACCAGAGACTTGAGATTGTGCTATAAATTTCTTTCTATCGGCCATTCCATGCGCTAGCCGCACAGACGCAACGCACGTGCGAGCACACCTGCCGCACCTAAGCTGGAGATGAAAGAGCGTCACCAATTGGCTTATTAGTCCCCCGCTTGCGTGCCCCAGGGGTCACAGCACGTGTGTTGCAGCTGTGCGGGTAGCACGTCGAAGCACGGGTAGCACGGGTAGCACGTGAGCCAGCACAGAATATTTGTGAACAACAGGGCCTACATTCATTTGTAAATGCAGGCCCCGTTCCGATCCTTCGCGGAGCGCGCAGCACAGTGACAGCGAAAGCCGTAGGAGCGGTATTCGCGTTTCATGTCGCACCTCATGGGACGCAGTTTTTTTTTTTTAGAAGTTAGGGGCCACTAAAGCATTAAGAGGGCATGTGACAAACGCCAAAGGAATGACCTCATACCTTAGAGACAAGGCTCGCCCGGTAGGCAGCCAGGGCCTTCAAGTATTCCTTTTTGGCAGCTTCGGTCTTCTTCTTGTATACGTTCTTGTGGTCTGCCTCGAGGCCGTCCCACATGGATGCCACTATTTTGGAGACTTCGCCAAAACTGGCATTGGGATTCTGACCCTTGATGGCCGCTTGGGTGTCCCGGAAGAACAGGGCATACGCCGATACTGGCCTGCAGAAAACACAAGTCGCTGTCAGCTCGCACTCTGACGCCCCTGCTGTCCGCATAAATTAATGAAGAAACGCTGTTTGGGACCAATTTTATTGATGAATCGGGATAGAGAACCTAGAATTAACATACCCATGAGCAATTCTATTTGTGTGAGTAACCTCCAAGGTCCACAAGAGCCATAGCATGCTTTGAATCTCTTGCCTATTGCCTGCATTTCTAAAGCAGTGCTAAAGCTCACCACAGAGGAAGTGGGAAATAACCTATGCGGGTGCATTGCGACGCGCAGCCAACATTTGTAACAAGCGTTTTACACTGGCATTTGGAAGGCTATCGAACCGATGGCCTATTGACTGAACTGTCAATCAAGCACGAGTTGCCACACGGGCGGTTTCGAAGCCCACTAAGTCAATAGTCTATCGACTCAACGGGGCACCCCACCACATTCTTGATACCTCGATGGCCCCGGAGCGGCCCCTGAGCAACGGTAGCGAAAAGAGTGCGAGCATGCCCTCTTGTTCACAGTGCGCTCCACAATGCGCTGGTACACACGATTTTTAAAAAAAAGGAATCTAAAAAAGTACGCCTTAGCAGCATATGTGAGCGTTGTGAATTATTTAACCGAGTATTTTTGGCACTTGAAATGTGCGACCAGAACACACTCTCGACAGCAGTTACATGCTTCTCTTCAGCATGCTGGTTTGCTGCCACAGTTTCGTAGCTAAACAACTTAAAAGCTAAATATAGGTTCATAATTACGAACAATTTATTGAAATATTTAAACATCAACAGACATCCTTGGGTATTCAAGAAAACTTGAAATATTTAACTTTTGGTTGCATGACTACGAAAATAAGGACCTGTAGCGCCGCACAATATTTACGTTATAAGCCTGAACCACTCAACGGCCGTTCAAAACTGCCGTGTAGCTGCGCGACAAGGCCACCGAGTCGACAGAGTTCACTGGATGGTTTTTCAAAAGGGCCCATGCGACACAGGTGAAAGTGAACTTTCTGCGAAGCAAGCCCTGCCGCCCCTTCCCTCTGAAAAGATCGGTCCTACATTCAACTTTGCGCTTCCCGGACATAGTGATTCGTTTCTAGTCTATTTAATTGCAGCAGGTACTTTACCAACTGCTCCATGCGTGCTCTCTCTCCGATGTACATGTGTGACTTCAGTCACCCATTTTAACGTACACGTTCATTGTCCTCGTGACAGAGTATGAGCCGGCAGCCACACCCAGCCGGTATATTATATATATATCTTTTCAACAGCAGTACAAAACCTGGCCCAGCACATCACGTCGAGGCAACTTTTTCGGTTTCCAATAGTGTTATGTAACGAATGCTCTCTCGTCATTATTTCTTTCATCCGTGCTCACCACGCCCACAGCTGGCGTTACGACTCCTGCAGCGACAGCTCTGCCATTTGGCGCAAGGGTTATAAGCGAGCTGCCGCGCAGCGTCGTCGCAACGGTAAGGTTCCCACGATCTCTCGTGGTGGTGGTAGTGGTTGTAAGGAAGAAAAAAAAGGCACCTAATTTCTGTCTGCCTATAGGCGACACGTATCTACGCCGGAGAAATGCCCCCTCTACATACCAAGGCTTGTGCGTGAACCGCGCGTGGTTTAAAATTAGCCTGGGTCGCACATACATAACATGCGGCCACGGGGAAAAAATTAACAGTAGCCATAAGGCATATTATTTCTGCAAATCAGCGCTAAACTGCAAAGCTATATTAGCCAACAAAAGAAGGCTGTCAGGCGGGGCAACGCGTTCTGCCTAAGTGGCCGGCCCTTGGCCCAATGGGAGCAGGATGCGTTGTAGGGGACACCAACTTTTGGGGTTCGTTGGGATCCCTCTTCTTCTTCTTTTTTGGCATCTTGGCCTTCTTGGCTGTCTTGCCTCCGTTGTCCATGAGCGGCTCGGGAGAGGGCCGTTTCACGCCCCCGACCAACTGCGCACAGAAGAGGGCCCATTTTGAGCGCACAGTAACGAAACAAGACATACGTTTATAGACAGTACATACACGGACCGCTCCATAATTGAATTTAATGATGAGCTCTTATGTTGATGAAACACCTCCAGGCGCAAAGATAAACAATAAAATAAAACGAACAAAAAAAAATGTACGCTTATACGCTTCCGCTGCGAAAACAAGGCTTGAACAACCAAAGCAATCTCGCAATAGCGGTGCAGTGCCTTCATGCCGCATGCCTGAAGCCACCTGTCCCGTGAGATGGAGTCGTGCAGCATCCGGGCCTTTAAATGATTTGAAGAGCTGCCGATGCAGATTATGGCCACTCTGTCAATAGTCGCTGCCTCAGCTGCCGACAGCAGAGTACAAAGGAGGGCACAGCAACCGCGCAATGTTAGGTCAAAAGGGGAGAAAATGATTTGCTCCTCCTAGTAATCTTCGCAGCAGCTGAATGAATGCTTCCTCAATAGAACGTTCGTCGAAATCCATGGATAGCACAAAACATGACTTATTTGATGCCCAGCTAGCAACACGTTCGATTGTACAGCTGTCAGTCCCGTAAATACCTGGCGCATCACCGCAGTGAGCGAGAAAGTGCCGTTTTAGCAGCAATGCACGTGCTATGCACAGGACGGCACAGAGCCCTACCTCCATTTGTGAATGCCAATGACCACAAAATGATGTTAGAAAAAGTGTGCATCAATTAAAGTAAGAGGCTCATCTTCAATGTTCAACACATGCAGAAAAATGCGAGTATGGTAGGAAAATAAACAAGAAATTTTAATTAACATCTCCAGTAAAAATAACACGGAGGTGTCTGTTACACAAAAACAGCTCACACGATATTTATTACATCAGGGGGCAAAAAAAAGAAAACAAAATAAAGCGCGAAGCGCTGCTGCGCCCTCCAGACAGCTGGCTGGCTCCACGAACTGCATGCGAGGCTTTCAGTGCAAAACTACAGAGAGGACAGTAATAATTTAAAAAACAAAAGAGAAACAGAACAATATCTAAAATACAAGATATAGACGCTATCAAAACGGCTGCTCCCTTTTGACTGTTTTTTTATGTAACTCGCTCCATGTCATGTATGCCCGTCCGTGGGCCGACATATAAGCGAGCATCGACCATTAAAACAATTACGCACCTGGGACAGAGGCGTGCTGTCATCACTATCCTCACTGGTGGTCTCCTGACCCGGCGAAGTGTGATTCGAGCCAGGAGGTGATCCACTACCAGCAGACCCCGCCCTGGGCGCTGGCCCACGCAGCATGCTGGGAGGGCCCATCAGGGCACCTTGAGGCGGAGGTGCCGCCGGTGGCGACGGGTATTGGCTCATGTATGGACCATCGTACGACGATACACTGCGAAAGCGGGCGCCATGGTTACATTCTCTGACGCTGCCTCCAGCCCTGCGCAGGGCGCTATAGGGCTGCAGTAAACATGCCAGCAGTGGGCTCGACAGACGCTCCAGTTTATCTTCACTCGAATGCATGTCCGACTTTAGGACTAACAGCGCTCGATGAAGGGAACCTAAGGCAATCGTATAACGTCTTCCTTAAGCCGAACAAAGAGCCTTCTCAATGGTGGATAATTTAGAGCTGCTCGTTATACGGCGAAGTGTGGCGCCTCAGGCTTCAGCAGATGCACAAGCTCGCAATCCCGCCGCATAACAGTGATGTGTTTGAGGCATAACTTACGACATCGAAAAAAATATGAGAAAGGGCTGTATATCATCCCTGACTAGCAGAAATTATCGTTTATTTTGTTTTCAAGAGCAGCTGAAAGGGCGAAATATACGAAAAGTTGTAAGAAAATAGCTGCACCTCTGACAGTCACACTTCGTTTTACTTTTGTTTGGTGTGAAACTCGGCGGACATCACGCGTTTGGCTTCCGAAATTAAACATGGCGCTTGCAGTGCAGAAAAAACATAACACTTGATATTCGTAGTTCTTACGTATACCAATTGTCGGGCCTTCCTTTTTCTTTTCTTTTATGTATCCATATGGAAAATATTCTGCATACCAAATTTTCACACGCTTCTGGGCGTAACCATTATTAGACTCATAGTTCACAGAACAAATTTCCGAGGATGAGCTCTTCATTATGGCACAAAAACTATAGGTCAAGAATCGGGTTGTTGGTCGCATAAAAATCTGACATATCTAAATGTTCAAGATAACGCAATAAATATTTTACAAGAATTCCAAGGAAAACACTGGCTCAAAACTGCCACCAAGGGGTGGGGGCGGGCGCAGAAAGGCACCACACCCTGACCTGACTTCACTCTCTGCTAACGGCCCAGGGTGCCCTTACATACACTGCCGAATATCTTCATTATGTGAAATTTCGCAATGGCGGGACTTTAACCGATCAGAGAAGTCATAGATGCACTCTGGGCCAACCAAAGTTGACTAGTGGCGGAATTCGTCAAC
This sequence comes from Rhipicephalus microplus, assembly GCF_043290135.1. Classification (NCBI taxonomy): domain Eukaryota; kingdom Metazoa; phylum Arthropoda; class Arachnida; order Ixodida; family Ixodidae; genus Rhipicephalus; species Rhipicephalus microplus. The sequence continues at coordinate 150,472,935 of NC_134710.1, read as the reverse complement.
ATGGCGAAATTTGGCAGTGTGCAGAATACCAACGCCTTGTAGTACCACCAGCATCGGTCGCAAGAGATACGAAGAAAATAAGACGCACACGTCTCCACCTAATAAATATTTTAATTGTTTCCATTTGATTTATTATTTCACCATATATTCATTTGCATAACAGTCCATCCTTCCTTTTATGCATCATTTAAAGTATAGTATAGCTTCTTCGATCTTTGTTCATGCATTTACGTTATAACGATACAGCACATTCTGTTTTGGTATATGTGCCGACGGTGCGGATAAATAAAATAATTTTAAAAACTACTGGGTGGCCGATACCCTCGCGAATATATGAGTCAGCTTTGCTAGGGTACTACAACGACTACAAATCTGTGTTCTTCCGTCCCCTACGCTTTGTGTTCTATCACTGCTGTCACATGTCTAAAACTTCAATGTTCGGTGCTGTTGACACCGTGCAGTATATAGAGTGTTCCGCATGCGACAGCTGCGCCAGAACGCATAGCCTAGCCAACTGAATAAGCAAGACAGAGCCACCATCGGACTAGATGCAAACGCGACTCACGAGTGTCTCACCTAGTCAGTCCACGATATGGTAGACGATGGCCGAATACGGTAGCTCGGGAGCGCGCGTTTCGTTTTGAGATGCCCCCGCCGTGGTGGTCTAGTGGCTAAGGTACTCGGCTGCAGACCCGCAGGTCGCGGGTTCGTATCCCGGCTGCGGCGGCTGCATTTCCGATGGAGGCGGAAATGTTGTAGGCTCGTGTGCTCAGATTTGGGTGCACGTTAAAGAACCCCAGGTGGTCGAAATTTCCGGGTCCCTCCACTACGGCGTCTCTCATAATCATATGGTGGTTTTGGGACCCCACATATCAATCAATCTATCAATCAATCGTTTTGAAATGTGTTCTCCAGACGGGAAGTGGAAGGGGGAAAAGCTTTATTGGGCGATCGAGTTTACACCCCTTGAAGAACCCGGGGGGGGGGGGGGGGGAAGTGATTTTAAATGAGAAAAAAAAGAGAAAAGTGAGCCCCGTAACTCTCTCTCAGGGGGACGACACCTCAACAGTAGCTGAAGAGGGATGGGGGTAGAGAAGGGTTTAAAAGTATATGATTAAAAGGTAGAGAGATAGAGAGGAAGGACAGAGCGAGGCGCAGGGACAGCGAACGACGGAAGTAGGGAGAAAGACGGGAAAGATGGACACGGTCGCAGGAGTCCAAGGACGGGGTACCACTGGTGAGAGCTCCTATCGGCGCTAGATGTGGACCCCGGCCCACCGTACGCCGTAAACGCATGTGTCCAGACCGCGTAGGGCAATGATAGAGGTTCACAGAGCGAAGAAGCTGTGTGTCCCGCTGGACTTGGCAGGGGACATGAGAGCACCCCACGTTTTCTTCCCTCCTTGTGGCAGATATTGGCGAGACTGAGCCACAAAACGATTAAGGCCCTTAGATAAAGAGTTTCTTGAAAACTTTTTTAGCTAGGAACCTTATAATCAATAAAAACTGCGCCCCATCTCCCAGAAGGGAACCCTGATGGGATGCGAAGCAGCAGCCTTGCGCATGGTGTTGACCCGGTTGAAATGGGCGTCGATGCGGGTGCTGGAAGAACGGTTTGAAGCAAACTCGGTGTAGCGTTTACTCGAGTAAACGTTTGTTAGAAACGCAAAGACAGGGGACGCGTTGAAGACGCTTGCGCTCGGCTTTTTTGGCTCGCGTCTCGTCAGTGTTACCCGCGCGCCGTCTGTATTCTCGAACACGATCGGTGTTCTTGACTCGTGCTTCGTCAGTGTCGCCGATCTTCCACTGCCGACGCTTGCGTTCGGCTTCCCTGGCTCACGCCTCGTCAGTGTTGACGTCGCCATTCGCGAACGCGATCAGCTTCGCTAACCCTTGCAACGCCAGCGACAGCCGAGAAAGGTGCGCGCACACTAGCAGGAAGCATGCCGCGATGGCTTCCCGCCCATCGGCGCGATCGCGCGACAAGCAGCGGGGCGCTTTCCATTGTCGGCGCCGCGAGATTCTCAAGGCGCGCACACCCGCCGGCTCGCGGCTTCTTCTCGCCGACAGATCGAGAGAGGTACCGCGGGTGAGGTGATGCTCACGTAAGGAGTGGGCTCGAGCGTTGCGAGTGGTGGAGTGGGTAAAGCGAAGGGGATGGAGGGGGCGGTATTCTTTAGAGAAAAAAGATTGGAAGGTAAGGAAATGGGGTGTGGAGTGCACGATAACTGCCTCTCATGTGAGGACACGTTAACCGATACACTTAGTGAAGAAAAGAAAGTAGGCCAACTAGAGTGATGGGAGGAGGACACGCTTCACCGTGGCGAGCGGCTTATAAAAGTCGCTCGGTCAAGCTGGTGTCCTCAAGAAAGTCAAGTAAGGCCGCAAGGGCAGAGCGGCGATGGTACTCGTAGCCGGTGTGGTGTAGGAGGTCCTGCAGGGTCGCACATGGCAGTCCGACGAGACGCAGGGAGTTTTAGTGCTGGGTACCCAAGCGGCTTGCGTACGCAGGACGTTGGGGCGGCTGTATTGCGCATGCGCGAAACCCCAAACAGATGCGTCGCAAGATCACTGGGGCGATGGGGCCATCCGTCTGCGCGGTCCACCTTCGCAAGAACTCACGGTATCCGCACTGCGGATACTTTAGCCGTCGAGTTAAAATAAGCCAAAGTGCGAGCACTTATAGCGATTACACGGTTTCAGCCAGATTTCCAAAGCTAGAAGGGTCTGGAACATAGAAACTAAAAGGCATATGCCAGGCCCCGACCAGCTGAATAGGTGGCGTCATCTAGCGCGGCCATAGTGAAACAGACAACCACAACTTTGTTATTGCAGAAACATTGTGCATTGTGCATCTGGTGCAAAAACTGCGCAGCGACAATATTACAAATGAGTAACCTTTTTATTCATTTTCATCTCAAAAACATTCCGCGTAAGATAACATGTTCATGACTGCGGTTGCACGTAGTGTCCCAAGATGTCGACACTTTCGTTAAAATAACCTTGTATTTTTCACTTTTTTGCGTATACTAGATTACTGTACACAATAAAATAGTGTCCTGATCACTATGTATGTTTAATTTAACATTTTAAATCATAAAAAGACTTAAATAATATTTACGCGACAAGATGCTATGGCTCTGCGAGCGCATGTGAACTTCGTGCGGCTTGCGTTTGCGTGCGTGCCACCGTGGCGCCAACTAAACGGCATTCCCGTTGGGTATGGGTTGGGCACGCAACGCCCCGCGCTCCCAAGCCCGCAACGCCCCAAGAGAATGCGTACCCAGCACTAAAACTCCCTGGTACCTCTTCACAAGCCGCTTGCACGCTTCACAGTGAGCAGGAACTCGCACAAGAGGTGGGACAGCATTTACGACCCACTGCAGTCAGCGCAGTTCGAAGAGCTCGCGCCGCGCAGATGATGCTTCCGTTCAGATGGCCACACGGAGCCGGTCCTAGGGGCTAGGAGGAGCCCTCACTCGCGGTGGGTGAAACCAGTCGCTGGCATGGGAGGAGGGGGCGTCCGGCGGCAACCCGAGCATCGGGATGCTCGCGCCTCGCGCGTTGGCTCCCCGCAAAGGTCGGAGCGGACACGTGGCGAGCGGGCGGCAGGCGAGGGAGATAGGCGTCACCACACAATGCTAGGATGGCGTGCACCACTCCAACACCTGCGACAGTGGTGCCGACGGAGGGACAGCGTTACACAGGCTAGTCAAAGCGCTGCTTCGCATCTAAAAGCTCCGAAGCGCCTTTTGGTAGGTGTACGATGCTTATTTGCACCACGTTCCACACGCGACAGCAGCGCTACCACCACGACCTGCTCGTGGCTACAACATACAGCCTAGCGAGAGGACGACACACATTTTTGTGTTGCAAGCGCAAGAGGCGAACTGTGTAATGTTCTTGCGTGACTGTGATTAAGCCGGATGCAGCACCGCAGGAAGAACCCGTCAGTAGGAGAAACTGTGCATCGAAACAGGGTGGGATTGTGAGAGATTTTTATCGAGCTTAATGCGCTATGTCTATTTACTATGACATGTGCTTCACTGTATATTTTGATTCTATTGCCCCATCGAACGTTTTTTTTCTTTCCCATCCATCAGACCTACACTGCGTCAAACCTAACTACTGCGACTCAATTTAGCAAGCGAAGTGGAAGGATTGCGCAAGATGACCACCCCGACCATATAATCAACCTCTTGATCAACAAACCCTTTACAAAGCATACGAAAGAGCATAGAGTTTCCTACAATAGTTATTGTAGTAAACTCCATGGAATAAAGAAAGGTGTGTATATACTAAGATGACACTTAGTTTGTCTATGTCGACTTTGCGCTTACATGTTGTAGAGCCTCATAGATCGCAACGGCATGCAATCTCAACGGTGAGCGATTTCGGGAGCTATGCGCCAGTTTGCGAGTTCTCTATTCAAATTACTAAAGTGAAATCTGGTGTTACTGTTCTTCAGCACATAATTTAGCGATGAATGATGGGCTGTTTATGGATTTGTCTTTATTGTGTAGCTTCATCAGGAAAGCAAGCTGCAGTGTTTTTGTTTCGTTTTGATGTGGTGTCATTGGACTTGTACTACAACACGTGTGAGTACACATATGAATATTGCATAGTACAAAACTCTGCTGTGTGGTTCAATTATGTTGCAAGTTCACTGCACAGAAATTTAACACATACCACACTCATATAATGACCCCCTTCCCCCCCTCCAAAAAAACACACATACTTCTAAGGTAAGAAAAAAAAGTTTTGCCCAATATCAGCCGCAATATGCAGGACGACCACCCTTCAGAAAGTGCCTATGAGGTAATAAGTTTCGGCGACAAAGGGAGCGATAACGCGAACGGGTACGTTGAAGAGTGAGGTGCTATATATATATTCAAGTTGGAGTACTCAATATTTCATGCAAGTGCAACGTCTAGACAGCATTGACTTTGTTTTCACTAGAAGTGCATTGTTGGACACTATTACATTCTCGTGGTCCATGCCCAGAGTTTAACTGCCTAAGGAAAAGCCGCATGCTCCAACAGAACCTTGGAAAGCGTCTGTCGCTGAACAATAACTATTAGCTCTTCGACACTCGTATGACGTAGCACGAGGATTTCAGAGCCTTTTAAGGTTAAAATGTGACAGTACAGTGCACGGAAGCGATATAGCGCTAACAATACAGTACACACAGCATGTGACTTACACAGAAGCAACACAAGGCTTTCGGCAAAAATGTAAAATGACCTTGCTATAGTACAAGTCGTACGATCTGTGGTGGGTGAATGATGGTATTTTAATGGTCGACCAGCAACAATAGCTTTGAATACTGCGGCCGCACAGCCGCGCTAATATGACTGCCACCGCAACAAAAGCTCCTGCTTGCTGCGCGTTCGCAGCGCACGCTGTGTCAAGGCTCCGACTGCTGGCTGAAACAAGACTACTGAGAGGTGCCACTCGGTCACCAGCAGATGTGGCGGCGGCAAAGTGGCTTCCTCGGCTAAACTTCGACACACCAACTCATTCATCCGTCAAGGTTCAGTATCTCGGAAATGGAACCACGATTTACGCGGCAGCAGCTCGTGCCCAGACGGTTGATATAGGCAGGAAAATTACGCGATCAGGCCAAGTCAGCGTGACGCGGATGCCTGGGAATCTGTCAGCGGAGTTAGTGTAGAGTTAGTGCAGAAGAAATCCTATACACCAAAACACACAAATGTGCCCACCCTGTAAGAGTGCAGAATGGGAAGTGGGATAACCATGGTACATCGGTTGCGTCGGCACTTTAAGGATACAAAAGCACGAAAAGTGCACTGTGTGAGAAGCAGCTAGCTGACTTACGGAAAAATGAACATCTGTCGCTTTCTCTCCAAACAAACGCGCGTTTGTGTGTGCGTGTGTGTGTGTGTTGAACGCAAGGTCAAAGGTGTCCGGTGTTTTTAAAGCGGCAGGCGTGCTGTGTGACGTAAGCTGAGGTGGGATAAAGGAACCGTGCAAAAAATACGATGTGGAAATCTGCTGTGGAGGGAGGCGTGTGGCCGGCAGGAAAAGGAGGGCGCATTAGTTGCGAGGCACTTCGAAATGGACGTTTCGCAAAAGGGGCGTAGCCAGGAAAGCAATACAACTGAGAAGAAGAAAGATAGCATGGTTAGGGAGGAAAAAAAAAAGAAGTAAAAAGTTGCATCGCAGTGAGCGCGCCAGCGAGAGTTGTCGAATGTTCCGTGTGAGTTGCATTCAACAAGACAGAGAATACCGGCGTTGCCTTAATGAATAGAAAATGACGTCAAACGCCGACAAAGTAAGGACTAAGGCGTGTACAGTGCCAATACAGGGGCCACACCATGCAATCACGTGAGCCGAAACGAGACAACGGTACAGTGAAGCAGAGAAGGCAGCGATGAGAGCTTAGGACAAAAATAAATAAATATGGAAATAAGTAAACAAATAGATAAATAAGAAAGGAAGATAAAAGGTAAGTCCACTGACATGCCTTAGCTAGTACTCTCCGCGTTTCCTATGCCCCTTATAAAACGCCAAGTCCTATGAAAAACACTTAAACGACCGAGCCAGTTATCCTTAGACCCCAATATTTATATATTAAAAAGATTGACAGATATGGAAAAAAAAAGAAGTAATGATATTTTACAGTCCCCACAAAGTCTTACAAATTACACCAACTACATCCCGGTGCTCGAAGAGATAGTCTGGAGACAAGCCGTCAGCGGTGTCATGTTTTTCCGCAAGTGGAAAACACAACAATGACTTCTGCAAAGACAACTAGAACCTTATCTAGAACCTTATATATCCCTTTTTTTCATGCATACTCAACTCGCACCAAAAGAACAGAACTCGAGTTAATTATCCTGATGTGCAGCAGCTGCTGTCGCATGATGTCAGATGGGACCATGCATGGAACTCCGGAAGCTGTCTGCGCTGTACTTTGTTGTGGAGTGTTCTAGGCGTTTTTAGGGGCGAAGCTCCTAAAGGCGTGGTACTGTCCATCCCTTGTATGTATGTACGTGACCGCCTATAGTTCCACCTTTGCCAACTGCCCACTACTACGTCCTTGCAAACATCCCACTACGCCCCATCACTGATCCACAACTTCACCCACCATAAAGCAAATACTGTTGAGAAGTAACCAATATGAAATGCTAGATGCTCGTGTACTTGTATCCAAATTCGCGTTGAACAACCATAGATTGCCCCACTATGTTCATGTTTATACGTGACCGCCTATAGTTCCACTTTTGCAAACTGCCCACTTCTTCGTCCTTGCAAACATCCATCCCACTACACCCCATCACCAATCCATCAATTCACCGACCATAATGCCGTTATAATGAAGAGGGAACGGAAGCAACGTAGAGCTACCACTTATGAATAATAAAATTGCTTGTATAAATATATACAGTGTTTGTCACGTCTTTGATGATGTAGTGGGCGATATTCGAGGATGGTTCATGGTTTAGCGATGAAGCCCTCCAGCGCTTCGCCCCACTCATCATCATTCACTCCGTGGATAGGCTGTGATTTTTTTTTATTGCTCGTGTCTATGCCTCGCTTACTAGACAACCGTTACTAATACTAACCCAATCTTTGCAAAAGCTGCAAATCGTTCGTATGATTTTGAGGGCGTTTATCGTATTTGGAGATGGACATTTTTGCGCCTCTGGTGCGGTGTTTTGTCATGGCTATTTCACAGCAGTCTGCATTGGTGCTTACTGTGTTCTTTCCGCGCATGAAATAAGTGAGCAAGTAATCGGTAGCACATGCCCGCAGCAAGCTGTACGCGACGAGCGTTCGGTGTTTCGTGACAATCACCAATGGGGCGCTTTGGACCCGGCACTTACCTTTCAAGTGCCCTGAGCCATGGCACTCATACAGCATGATCCCCCATAGAAGCATGCACGCTGTAAAACCCCATGATCATGCAGTCAGGTGCTTGTGGGTCTAATATGTTAAATAAAAATGAGCTCATCCGCATTTTAAAATTTGTGTGCTGCAGGGCACCTCAGTGCGAGCCTACGGTTTTAACACGTCTCTGCATCAGCTTTCAAAAATGCCTGAGGCGGTTAGTTGCCAGCTTTAAACGACGACTCCGCGTAATACTTGTAATATCTTATGCCGGTAACGGCTGTGCATTTTATTAATTGATTAGCCGTAGCCTTGTTTCCTCGCGAAGGCGCAAACATTCATGCGATAGCGCCTAGCATGAATAATCCAAAGTCATGGGCATCACATTAGTCATCCACTGCCGTGCTTCATGCCTTCCGCCAATAGCTACACCAAACACCAGCGAGATGGGGGAAAACCGCTGAACATTTACAACCTATATACAAAAGACGCACCATGGCACGGTCGTCTGGCGGACTGAGACTGTCTGATATGAGGCGACGCTCACTGTTGCCAGCACGTGTTGTCGTTGAAGAGGGACTTTCAGCACAGCTGAATGCATTATTCATTCCCGGAATAATTACATGTTTTTATGGCCCTTGCAAGCTGGCTCAGAGTGCAAAAAGAGACGCGCGTAATTTTGTGACCTTTTTTTTTTTCCGATCGTAAAACGGGCGAGCAATCCCTTGATTGGGTGTGAAATCTAGTCAATATCCGGAATTGTGGAACTTAGGAATACTCAAATAGCTTTTTCAGCTTGGATATCAAATAGCCTGCGCATTAACATACAGGCATAATCGTATAACACAGAACTAGAACCCGAAGAAGACCAGTCCATTTCAGATGCATTGAATATATGTTAAACGACAGCACCCATTACAAACCATAGTTTCTCATTCTTGCATCGATTAAGCTGGTCAGATTTGCTATTTTTTGGTGCAATTTCAAAAGTAAATATTTGAAACATTCGATGTAGCATTTAGAGGAATACCCCTGCCACGTTGAAAATAGGGTGTGTTGCTTCCAAGAAACACAGAAAAATACCTGTACGAAACATACCAGCGAGACAGACGATAAAGTACTATAGCTACGAATTCTTTTCCCTTGCCACTGCTTTCCTCGGGTAATTTTACAATACATCACAGAGGGCCGTCAGTAACAGCACAGCTATATAACAGGCCAGAGAAGTGACATTATAATGCAGCTACGGGAAGCTGCAGACACGTAGCGTGGCATGCGCCATGTGTGCGAGAAAACCCTAGAGGTTCCAAGCAGTTTTTTTTTTTTCGTCAAACAAAAACGAGACTGCTTGGCCGGTGGCAGCCTCGTGAATAAAGCTCAACAGTTTAAGGAGGTGATCATGTGAATGTGCCTTAGGATAGTCGGGAAAATCGTATTTGCATGACACCAATTCCTCGTGAAGGAACTCATCCTATGGGTCGTCACGTTTCACAAATACAATTTGTAGACCTGGTGACCAAAGTTTTTTTTTAAAAAAGTGTATATTTCATATACAGCAACCTGAAGGAAGTGGTGGCATCTTATCAGGCAGTAGTGCTATAGCTCCGAGGTGCACAACTCTCAGTACAAGCAGCAAAGCGTAGTGATAGTAAGCAATAGTCACAAGGATGACAAGCAGCACTCTCACTCAATGGAGCAAGAGAGGGCGCCACGCGCCACCTAAACTCGGGGGCGTAGGCAGAATTCTTTTTTTCTTTGGAGGGCGGGGGGGGGGGGGAGGGGGGGGGGGAGGGGGGGGGGTCACGGGCTTGGTGTGCCATTCCCTGGCTATGCCACTGCATGAACTCCTGCTTGTTGATTGATCTCTGCTACTAGGTCAAAATCGATAGCCAGAAAACATGTATTTGAAGAAATCGAAATCAGCTTATCTAGCCCTGATGCCCCCTATAGCCAGTGTTGCTACAAATACTCGCGTGAATTCGAAATAGCCCTTTCGAAATTAAGTGGCGGTATCGCTAATAGATGGCATCAGAGGCGACGACCGTGCGGTGATATGTGGTGCACTGTAGTTGCTCCTTTATCAATACACATATGTAAATGACCTTAGGCCCAATAGTTCGGTTAGTTAGAAAGGGTTCACTGTTATGAAGCGGCAAGGCGTGCAACACTGACGGTGATGAAGACACCAAGACAAGCGTCGGACCCTCAACGAATATTTATTCACTTTGCGCAGAAAGTGTGCTTCAAAGTGAACAAACATTAGTTGGGTGTTCAGCGCTTGTCTTCGTGCCTCCTTTATCGTCAGTGTTGCGCACTTTTTCGTCGTGTCGTTTCACAATCGTGAGCCTTTAGGCTAACAAGTTTACAGGCTCATCCTGGCTGAGAAATTGAAGCGAGCTTTTTGTGAAGCTCATATCACCTTCTGGGTCTTCAAAGTGCGATTACCCGCGGAACACTGCTGCAAACCAAAGCAACAGAGTACACGACACCGCAAACGCGCAGCAAAGGCGACATTACTAGCCGCCTTTGCAGCTTATGTTACCATGAATCAGCAAACGACTTGAAGGTAGAACAGTCCCCGCGCTGCTGACAGACCCCTTAGGTGATGTCAGCAGCCACGTCGCATCAAGTGGTGCAGTTTTTTGTTGTTTTTTTCGAGTGCTCCACCAATGCGAAGTCATCGTGCTACGCATATATATATATATATATATATATATAGGACAATCGGGCTTCAATTTCTCATACAAAACAAGTTCGCTTACATTGATTAGCTCGATAGCAATTTTTTTCTTTATTTTTTACAACTTCCACACTAATTACTAGGTTTCACAAAGAAGTTGTCACGGTTGGCGGCTTTTCTTCTGCAAAACTGCCTTATTTTTTGAAGCCACTTTTTTTAAAGTAATTCATGTCTTCGTAGAAACAACTGACATGTGCGGATGACAAAAAAGGCTTATTGAGCGAAATATATCCAAATAATCAAATCATCGAAATTCGTTACGAACACCAGCGAGGGACGGGCGCCACACACTCAGAGCAATTAATTCACGAGCGACATTCACGCACGAATCGGACACAGCCTAACCTAATGATTCGTATAAGTGTCGTACACAGAGCCATAGCGAATTCTAGGGTAATTGGAGTACAACCTACTGATATATGCTGACGCCGTCTGATAAGCACGTCACGAAAATGGTACTTGAATATCTTGAAAGATAAGAAGCGCGCTCATGTCAGCGCTTGATAACACCCGTCGCATACTGCCGAGCTCCGACATCAGCAAAGCGTGTTCCGAGCGCATGCACTGAATGGTCACAGAGATGAGATACTAAGCACAAATGCCTCAAGAAGAGGAGTGTATTCATTGGTGCAAATAAAAGCAGTGTCCTATTACACTTTTTTTTTCCGCCACCTATAGGGTGTGTTACACTGCGCTATCCTTTCGGCACGCGAAGATTCAGCGCTGGCTGCACGTAACTTGTCATTACAGGCTACGTTGCGTCTGTACCGAAGGCTTGGCGTCGTTCGCATTTGTTCCGCGTGTAAATACGGTTGGGAGATTTTCTCTAGCGGCGAGCTCGCGCTGCCTCGTTCGGAAGAGACTCTGTTTCTCTCGTTTCGTTACGCGAGCATGCGGACATCGTCCCGGTCCTCACCTTGGCTGGCAGAGGCCGGACCCACCCCCCCGAGCAGGCAGGTCGCGACAGCACGGATGTGGCTGAAGGGGCCGATGGCCCGAAAACCCACCTTTGTAAATGCATGGACGGCGGCGGCATGCCCATGGCGTGATGATACATGTCTTGGGGCCCTTGGGGCCCCGGATAGGAGTGGGGCGGTGGCTCCATCATTCCGCCCGACATAGGGGAGCCCATGGCTTGCGCCATACTTGTCTGTGGGGCCATTCCCGGCTGCACGAGAGACGCACCAAATCAGATCGCACAGAAGAGGAGTATGTATATCACGGAGTAAGCTATGCGAGCGCAACGAAATACCTCAATAATGCTTCTTTTTAATCCTTTAAAATTCGTGCGTACAATGACCTTAAAGACGCCACAAGACCACGACCAAGCTGAGATTTCTAAAAACGGGTGTTTCACTTAGTCTGGGGCCGCTCCGTTTGTTTAACGGCAAACCGACATAACCACGAAGGAAGTGAAAAAAAAAAAAAAACATACCAGAGAGAGATCATTACATCACGTATTCAGCCATGGCAAACAAACTTTCTGTGAAACCATTTTATCCCCCCCCCCCCGCCTTTTTTTCCCTTCGTTGCATCAGCCCAACACATAGCCTTAAAATTCACCGGATTCGTGAGGAACGTCGAGAAACCACGCGTGCTACATTAGTAGGCGATTGTTTACCGCAGTAGATAAGGCCGGCAAAACTACGAAGGCCAATTCCAGCGGCTGTCTAGTGCAATGCCGTCGATTGACAGCTACTACTTTCGGGCGAGACTGTGAATTTCAATATATATATATATATATATATATATATATATATATATATATATATATATATATATATATATATATATATATATATATATATGGCGGTCGAGCCGTGGCACTGCTTGTAAAGCTGAAACACGAAAAGCTACCATGCGCTTAAATCAGGATCAAGTGACTGGTTAAAATGTTTCACTTTAATCGTACTACGTAATGCTCTCGTACTTCTCCTTTCTTCCGTGGATAGGAAGAAGCACTCTTTACCCAGCCAACTCCTACTCCACTCCCCCTTACCCCCCCCCCCCTTTTTTTTGCAGTATATCTGAATCATTCAGTGTACGTGGGCGCTAAGAGAAGTATAGAACTACGTTTACTCCACATCTTTTAAATAAAATATTATTATTATTAGCTTCTAGGCCTTGCATATGTTACCTGCAGCAGCGAGTGTACCAACGATAACGAAAAACGTGACGTTATGCCAGTCAACCGAAAATAACGAACGACCTGAAAATGGGAATTTCTGCTACAAGACAGGAGCGAGCCAGGAGCCTGGCTCGCTCCTGTTCTGCAGCAGCATGCCCCTTACAATCAGCCGTTGAAGAATAAATTTGTTACTTTCCGGTAGTTAATCCTTTAGCGATGGGGGTTATCTCGCAGATTCAAAAGTATTAGTGTGCAAAGAATAATATCTTGCTACCGCGCGTAGCTCCTCAAGTCTTCCCCAATCACGCCAGAAATACGTGGTATACCTCCCGCGCAGCAGCGCACGATGCCAGGCAACATCTGGTGCACGCTCTCAGTTATCGCCATGCGTTCTCTGGGAGATACACCACATGTATGCAAGCTTCTCTCTCTTCTTCAGCGACCGGGGTTCTCCAGTTGCAGAAGAATGGAGAAACTATTTACACGTCGCAAAGCGTGCGTCGGGATTTCACGCTACTCTCGCGGAGCCACTCGCTGCCCTATTATATACACGTTTTTTTTTTTTTTTTTTTTCGACTCATGGCCTGATCAGCGTTTATTTCGGATATTTTCTGCGTCACAATAATAAATGATCGTTGTCATGAAACGTTGAATGTGCCGCCAAAGCAATTTCGTGCGTGTGAGTTCAACGTAGCATTGTTTGTTTATTTGCTACGAATACTAAACTGCAACGTTATCAGTCCAAGATGGCGGCGCTTGAGCGTGTTTGGAAAATGGTGTATACTGACCTGAGATCCGTAGACAACTTCCGCAGTAGCTGCCTCGTCGGGATGCGTAGGACCGCCCACGTTCTGCAGGTTGATAGGTGGAATATCAAACTCCTCGTCCCCGAAGCTTGGAGTGTGAAATGTCTGCACGAGAATACAAAAAGCTACTGTTGCAGCGCGGCCACCGAGCGCGCAAAACGTGAACGGCTAGTGCAAGCAACAAACCGCGTGAATAGAATTGGCGTCGCCTAATCGACTTGCGTGTTAAGGCCGATGGCAGTCAATGACTCGACACGACCAAGGTCTACGACTATGCTTTACTATGTAAAAATAGTGCGTAATTGGGCCGGTTGGTTGGTTCAGCATATTGTGTTAAGGGTACGCAGAAGAGAATCAGCAGAAAGTGCTCAGGACAGGAAAGACGCTTACCTGCAATTGATATTTCTGGAAAATTTTCCACCCCAAAAGGCTTTCTTCAAAGCGTCTTTCCTGTCGTATACACTTTAGAACCGATTCTGCACTCCCCTACGCAAGATGATTTAATATGTCATTGGATCAAACTTCGTTATCCCAAACGAAAATGCAAGCGAATACGAGGATGCAGTTTGGCAATAAACATCCGACTAGACGTTCCATCATTGACAGTACATGTTTTGTCGTCAATGACGTACGCAGACCTTGCGGTACGCAGTGGGAAAGATATACACGCAACAATCCACATACCCAGCGATGACGACAGGAGACAATGACGAGGCCGGTAGTTTTGCGCAATCAGGAGCGGGGTGAGCGCTGGCGTGAAATATTGCCCCTGCTTCGATGGCGAACAAAGTCGTTTCGATCATCTCCGCCATTTAGACAAAGCAGCAGTTATGCGCTCATGAAAGTGCAGAGCATTCATCACACGCAAGACCATTGGCACGTAGCCTCAAATTTAGCACCCAGCTACTGGACGCACCATGGCAACTCCCGCGAAGTCGGTCGTTCCATGGCGACCATTGAGGCGAACACATTAGGCGGTAGAGATGGCGCTGTGCCCACAGCGAGCGGAAATCCTGCACGCTCAAGGGCGATGCCCGTTGCGCGTCATTACAAACAGGTCTGGCTTGGAACATCGTATACATATTTATGCAGCCTCCGTTAAGTTTTACGATCCGCTTACGCGGCTCAAACTGCACGATCTTCTGACTACACCCACGCCCGCCCTACATATTCACGGCACAGCACCAACGGAACTTGTGAAGCCGGCAACGCATTGGGAGCGGCGAGGGGGAGCAAAGAAAAGCACACGAGTCCAGTAGAAACGTGGAGGAGATACAGTGGCGGATATTTGAACACCGAATCAACATCTTGCATTACAGCTATCTAATATAAGGCTACTTTCACTCCCGGCGCCTTCTGAACAATACCTAAAGGCCACTGACTTGAAAAAAAATTCCACTAGCATACTCTAAAGGGTATGGCCGCGGAAGCTGTCTCAAGTTTATTTTCTTACCGCTTTCTATTGCATGCAGAATTACGCAGCGTGAAATACAATGATCACAATTCGTCACATTATCTCATTCTATACTTTTAAAAGTGTATAGAAGCTATACCAGCGAAGTCCCCTCGGCAGACGTTTCAGCAGAACAGCCATGTGCCCCGTAAATGCAAATTCGTCGCAAGCTCCGCAACTTAGAAAATATGCAAACTTCGAACAGAACCATAACAAATGCTGACTTCGGAGAGCTCCAGCCTGCGCCCATACAAATCTCTTCAGCCAGAGAGGAAATTCAAAAGTACACGAACTTGCACATATATACTCGATTGTTAAAAAAAATTGAGTAAGGAATGCAGGAACGAAATCATAATGTAGTTGTGCAAGAAGTGCATTCAATTTTCTCCATATTCGAAAACACTACAACATTGGATCGTGTAAGTACGCGAACAGAGGCACAGCGGACCGCTTTACTGTATATGCGCAATAGAAGCGAGTGGCGGAAAAATATTAGTAAAAGTTTACAACTGTTCAAAGTTGAGCTAGTTGGTTCGGGTTCATGATAGAAGGCGCGCAAACACGGACGCGAGAGTATAGATCAGGGCAACACAAACGCGCTCGTGCTCTCATCTCCGTGTGTGCAGGCCAATTTTCTTTTATCTCAATAAAAGTGTGTGTCGAGGGGGCGCGGTGGGGTGCTCTGGCGAACGAGAACAGCCCTTGTAGAACACGAAAAGCACCCGCGCTATTTCAACAACGACGGAGGAGGGCCGCCAGTTTCCGGAGTCACCGCAGTTGCCTACAGAGGGCGCCAAGTCCACGGCCGCGCGGGTCGTCTTGATACCGCGGCGGCGCTGCCGCGGAGCTTGCAGCACGGGGGGAAAGAAGGGCCTTCGACGGATCATAAAAACAATTTCTGCCAGCACAACGAAGCAATTCCGTTTCCATGGCGACCAGAAAGGGCCGTAAGTGAGGAGAAGAGATACAATCGCCCCCTTTCTCTCTCTCTCCCCCTACGACGATGAGAACAGCCAGACCATTATTTACCCAACGGGGGGAATCAAAAGAGAAGAAGCAAGTGTGCGCAGCGCCACGACGAGGTGCGCCGGGAACGGCTCAGAAATGCAAACAGGGCCGTTATTTATTCATGACGCTAACTTAACGATTCATTTTCAAAAGAGTATTAAGCTAAACACGAATCGCCGTCTCATTTCCTGCTGCTCGTTCATTGCTGGTATTCATGACGTGCTGCACTGGCTCATAAAATAAGTACACTGGGGGAGGTGGGCGACGAGGAAAGAGAGGATCGACAGCAAGAATAATGTACGGCTGGCAACAACAACCTCATTAAAATAAATTAGAACCAGGCATAACTTTTTTTTTCTAAATATCTCGCTGAATCGATTCGACGAAAATGCTTGGAGCAGTTTCGGGGAACTGCAAAAGTTCGCGAATACGTTTCAATGAAACTTCAGAGAGAAAAGCAAATCACGAAAACAAAACTCGCCAGCCATAAAGGAAATGACGGCTCAGTGCATCGCGACGAGACGAGAAAAAAAAAAAAACTACTGCAAGCGCGGCCGGTTGAGCGTCGAACGAGCCCACCTATGAGTTGCCTGGCAACGAACAGAAATATACGCGAGTCCCGTTAGCTTCCCGCTTGCTCCACTCCTAACCTTCGTGACGTAAACAGGAACGGCAGCTGCAAGGACGCATGCCGAAACCGTTGCGTTGGTTGCAAGTACTAAGTTGTCGTCGGCCGATGCGTGACTATTATATATAAAGCCGCTCAACGTCACGAATGTGTGCAGAATAGAATAGAAAACGGATAGTATGTGCCCACTGGTCCAGAAAACAGGATAGAAAAATTTATCGGCAGTACGCGTAATAAAAAATAACGTAGCAGTTTCGGCGTATTCGGCTCGCGTATACGGCTCAATTACGATGACAGTCGTGGTTCCAACAACGCAGCGCGCTAAGCACGATTCCGCCATTGGGCGGATCTCCCTTGCGCCCATCAGGAGGGGGCAAACGAGCGTGTTTGTTATGCCGCCCAGGCCACGTTATTAGAGAGTTATAGTATACCGGGTTTACCAGGTTACCGGGTGTACCGTGATACCGGAATCGAAGTGCGCATGCGCAGAAACATGGCGGTGCTCTCGGACGCCCGCTTCGAAGCGATTTTGGCGTAGTTGTTGAAATATTCACCCTGTCCACCGCAAACGACTGTTCAAAGTGGCTTCGCTTGCCTTCAGTTAGCTTCGATGACCGAGTATTACGGATAAGTTGGTGTAGTTTTTGAGATAGATTCCCATTTCAAACGCGCCTAGACCTAAAGATCGATGTAAACAAATCGGCAACGTAGATGTTTTCGCGTTTGGTGCGTGGTTCATATTTATCTACTTTTATTATCACGAAAATAAACTTCTAGCAATGCTTCGCGCGGTGGCATATGCAAACATCCTCGTTTTCTTTTCATTTTTACTGTTCAACTTATTAATCATCTAATAGGTGGCGCCACCATCCCAGCTGGAGCACGTAAACCCCGTAAACGCTATCCCGCTTAACTGTAAGACGCTGCCCACAACGAACGTTTGCTGCACGGTAACGCCATTCCCTTAACCTACGCTATCACGCTAACGCTAAACTATAACTGTCTATCAAGACAAAATATGAAACTGCTGTCACCCAATAGCCCTCTGTTATCGTCATGCTGAACTGCAGCCCAGGTCTTGAAATTTCATATCGAAAAAGTCGTTTGCAATAGGGAACTAACGTGTTCCCCGTTAGATTACGTTACGTCAGTTTCGCTCCAGGCAGCGAGGATAAGCATCTATGAACTGACATCTATGAAGCATCTATGAACTGTGCGCTTAAACTGATCTATGAAAACGCCAACTTGGTGCAAACGGCGCTGCTAATCACCCCCTCGCTCCAACTGTCCTTTCCTCCCTCTCTCATTTATATGGCAGTCCCTCAACGGAATCGCACAGGAAGGCCGCGACAAAGCACGTAGTTCCCCGCCAGCATCATTTGCTGTTGCATGTCTTGAGAGGTTGCCTTGAGATCATATGTAGTAGGCATATTCATCGTCTATCCAGTCGCCCGGCTTGGCTGGTCTCTAAAAGTTCCGGCGCGCGCAACAAACCCCTCCTGTGATGATGGAGAAAACAATACGTCGGGGAGAAAGAAAAACAGAAAAACTCGTCTTCCCCTTGTCATCTAGAACGAGAACAGCGGATACTGAAGCCGCTACAGGCACAGAAATAATTTCGGTGTTGAAGTGCTTTGACGAGACAACAATTAGCGAAACAAAGCCGTGACGTCAGTACTTAGGGTGAGAAGGGACACAACATACATCCCATCTTGCGGAGCCATTGTCTCTGATAGAATAAGTAACCATTACCTCCTCCCTTACTCCTCCACTCCCTGGCCTACTTGCCAAAACGAAAGCTCAGGTAAAGACATTTATGTTTGCACACGATTAAACTGGTAAAAACTTTCTTCCCCCCCCCCCCGCAAACCCGAGCACAAGCTCGTTCATTAATCCGAAAGACACCTTCGCCTGAAGATTTACTGCCAGAGGTCACGTTATGTAAGGCAATTACTCCTTATTTAAAAGGCCCCCTTCCCCTTTATAGAAAAGAATACAGCGAGTTCAATTAAACCAGGGCAGATAACGCCCGCGTAACTAATTTGTTCCGGAAACCCGTAACTACCAAGAAAAAAAAAACTACTACAAGTGTACGAAGCGCACGGTGAACAATAAAAATATATTTAAAAATCGGGAACCGTTCTACACGCAAGACTTATCGTAGCTGTAAGTGAGAAACTTGAACGGTCCAGGTTTGCTGAGCTCGGCTGCTGTGACGATTCATTTCCTTCGCCATCTACAGCGCACGCTGCACAAGGTGATCATCCGGCGCAGGCAACCGTGGAAAATGACCAGCGGCAGAAAAGCAGCGCACAATGAAACTGGATTTCAGAAGAATGCAGGCAATTTCAAATCGCTTCCTCCACATCACTTGTGCCAGCAGTTGGCCAAAATGACAGAAAAAGCACCACGCACTGACGACGAGAGATGCTTGTAGCTGCCCCGGCTGTCTTTTGCTCTCGAGGGAAATCCGTCGAATGCGAACTCAAGTCCGCGTTGTAGGAAGTGAACAACAGCGGAACGAATATAGCAGCCGAAACATGGATGTTCTCCAGAACAATAAGTTTGCTCGAAAATTGGGCAAACTGCAAGACGCTATACCACTGACAAGAATGAAAATTCATATTGTGTCTCTAAATGGTGTCGGGATTTCGACGCCCACATTGCGCACAAAATATTTCGGCAAACGAGCCTCCCGAACTCTCGGCGGCAGAACAGACACACGCCGATTTACAAATTGACATGCCGAGTTCACCAAAAAGCCAGTTAACAATTCTCTCTTCACCAGTAGCAACCGATTTCAGTATTATGATAAATAAAGAACGCATGCCATCAATAGGATTTCATTTACTTGAGCGGAGCAGTATTTATACGGCAGAACTGCAAACGGGATGAGCGAATACGAACGTCTATTTACAGATCCAACACTATGGTTACACGTTTAGGGAGCATTTGAAGCGCCATCACACAGCGGCTGTTTAGCAAGCAGAAGGCACGACAGTGCGTAGGCCGGCGCATATATCGTATCAGTGACGTAACGCGAATCTTCGTTATGGTTTGTTTACCGAGCTTAACGTCCCAATGCGACTCAGGCTATGAGAGATGCCATGTTTCGTCGTGTGGCACGAGACTTGCTTTATCAGCCACTAAACATTCGGGTATGATTTATTGTGTTGACTGGTAACACCTTACACAAACGTATAACTGCATGTATTCTGCCCTTCGCGTCTTAAGGCAGGCGAACGGGTCGAGACCGTTGAGGCTGAAGAGGGTCGCGCTTCAAAGAAGAACAAACACAATCAGCCAGCTGGGCGGCTTTGTGAAACGAGTCTGGTGTAATTCCGAGTGCAGCTGCTCAAGTAACAACCTATATTCCAAGCACGTAGCACAAATAGCGAGATAGGGGGCGGTCACAGCTGACACGCCAGATGATATTTAGCGTAAAGTGTAGCGAACATTGTGAGCATTCCAAGCAGGCTTTCCCAAGCTCACGCGATAAACCGCCCTCACAATAACTCACGAAGCGCGACTGCTTTTCCCATGCAGGAGTGTTGCGTTGTAGGTCGGATCCGAGACCTGGTGTGCCGGTAAAGAGGAGTACTCTTTTGCACGTTGTCAATGGCCGCTAGCCAAGCTATCGCAGCTGCACGATGACGATGATGGCGCGCCCGACCAGCTCGAAGCGGTCGCGTGTCGTTCAACCCAAGGCATCCTCTGTGAACGCAGCTGTGAAAGAGCCCGCAAGACGACGGCCTGGCATAAGCGCATCGCCTCTCTGGGGAGGCCGTGCGGAGAAGCTGGCAAACTCGCGGCAATCGCGATCCAGTCGCCACGACCGAAAGCCGCCATATTCGGGGCTTCGCGAGCGCAGAGACAGCACACCCGACGAGATGTATGCCCACGCAGTGGGCACCCTATAAATGTTTCGTCCTGGTGCCGGTTACCTCAACTATTAGCGCAGCAGGGGAACGCAGAATGTCGCACTCACGCCGCCGCAAGTGCAGCAAAGAAAGAGAACCTGTCAAGACATTCGCCTGGATACATCAATGCCATTGAGCCTCGTTCACGGATTCCATTTAAAGTACACGTATTCGCTTTTCCATGCCTCGAAAACAACTGCTTACGACACGGCGTGTGCATCGACAAAGTGTAGGCACGGCAATCTAAGTAGACAGCCATCGCGTAGCTTCTAGTCAATGGTATAAGCCCTTAATCCATCTTCTGCGCTAACCTTCACTGCCAGCCGAGCGAAGTTTGTGTGTGATGGCGATAGAGCGGCCTCAGCAGAAACGATTCGGTGTTGGTGCCGCTCTCTCTTCTGTCCAGGTGACGCCCACTTGAGCCCCGGGGGCGGCTTTAGACTTTTTGTGTTTTATAAGTGCAACTAGCACGCATAACCGGTTAACCGGTTTTAAATAGGTTAACAGGTAGGAAACGCAAGGCCACGCATAAATTTCTCTCCCAGCATAAAATAGGCCGGCGGCATTCTTGCCGAATGCGATATTTTCTTTCGATTTTTCGGTCTCTCTCTTCCCATATACATAAGGTGTGTATGTGGTGTGCTTTTCTTCTTTTTACCCCCTTTTTTTTTCTCTTCACATAGAGTTTCAACAAACCAGGCCGTGCGGCTGTGGGACCCTCGCGATATCTAGGACTTGAATAAATCTCGGCTGGAGTTATCTGCGCAACACAAACGCAACCACACGTCTGAACAGAGGCCCCACTTACAAAACATCCCTCGTCTGTATTTTTAAAAGGCAAAGCATTAGCTCTCAGGACTGCGTAGATACGTGACAAGTAGTCTGCAGCATAACTAGCAACCCCCTCCCCCCACCCTTCTTTCTTCTACCTTTTTTTTCTCTTGCTTTGTTTCAAGAGCTCTTTCCCGCAATAAACAGTTCTCTCGTTGCGCACGATGTTAGTGTGTCAGCACGACCTCGCTTCGGGCAACACATCTCATGCTGTACACGCCTGGATAGAAACTCGACTCATGTAACATCGTTTCTGACAAACTAACAGTGAATGCACACACGCGCGCGCGCTTTTTTATTTTTCTTTGTGTCTGTTGCGTGCGTGCGTCGCCTCCGCTCAGTATACAGACACGCACTGCCCGTCACGACAAATATAGGGAGGCACAACAATAATATGTGGGGTTCAGACTACCTGGTATTCTTTAACACCTAAGTTTAGACTATCTGGCATTTTTTCACGAGCACTCACATCGCACAGTACACGCGCTTTTACAATTTCGCCTTTCTGTCCTGGTGGTTGCGATCGCCGCGGCAGAGATCGAACCCGCGACCTTCGAGCAGCGGAAAGAAAAGGAGGCACGAAGCGGAGGGCGGATAACCTGAAGTGCGTGCGGTTAACAATAAGCAAAAAAGCTTCGCGCAAGTTATAACAGGACTAATGCCGAGTCATTGCTATACAGAAGAGTGGCGTGAAAAAAATAAAAGAAACACCATCTCGAATGTTCTGCTAGTCGACTCAACGGCTTTGCGGGCAGCACAAACAGTCTGAAGTTACAAGCAGCATACTACTAAGCAAACTAACGAGAAGACAATCGCACGGCGCCAACAAATTCACAAAAAAGAGAAAAAAAGAAATGAAAAAAAAAACGAAGGCCTCGTGTTCATTTATGAGGTAACCAAAATACGAACGACAAAAAAAAAAGCAGCAAGGCAGCGGCTGTCACCACTTTATAGGCTTCTGATGGAGAATACAAGACATATTCACTTCCATACTATACTCTGTTTCATACATCATGTGCAACGCTGTGTGAAGCTAGAGGGACTTCTCGCAGTCGATGCGTTCGCAACATAAAAACAGTTCATTGCTCTTACCACCAATAACTGAACGTTTTTCGGTATTACGGCGAGAAGTTATCGAAGATATTTTGCGCCTTACAAACAAAACCACCGTTGAACGTCTGTTATTATGCAGCTGTATCGCTAACTTTCCACGTGACGTCACATAAAGGCTCTCTGCTCTGGAACCGTCACGATGGTGCCCACCTGGACCTTCTATCTCATGAGACAGTGTCAGTACAGGGGAGGACAACGCAGAGTCGTTTGGTGCCCGCGTTCTTCTGTGCTGTCCTCGCTTTCATCTGTTCACCAGTAGCGTCAAGGGGAAGCACAGAGAAACGCGTAGGATGCACCGGCACTAATCAGATGTCATGCGAGTGACCACAAGACGCGCGGAGTTACACTGGCCGAACTTCTTGCATAGCTTCCACAGCGTTGAACGTGATGTGTGAAACGGAGTATAGTCTCCACCGACTCATGCCGAATTGCCAGCACACCTGCACGTAAGGAAAAAAAAAGCGAAAGAAGTCCTTCTTGATAGCGCTTCCCTACGCGACAACGCTGGTGCACCATGGTTCCAATGATGCTCTGTTCACTATCGTCACAAGGGATGCATGCCGGACACCTTATGAACAAGCGATCACAATCTACCAAGCTGTAGCGACAAGGGCTGCCTGCCCGCGAAGAAGCTTGCGACGCTTTAGCCTTATTCGCCTTCAGCCACAAACGGCGGAACTTGAGGAGTCTTCGTGCGTGCGAGCAGTGTCCGATGATCGCCTGCACGAGAGACAGCTCCACTCATCCGGCAAGAGTCCGCACCACTGGCCCGCCAATCTGGCAGTGAGGCGATTTCCCGGAGACAGATACCGATAGGCCGGCATAAATGGCAAGGCCACGGTGCTCCGCAAAGCGCGGCATTCCGGGACGGTCGTTCAACTCTGCGGCTGCCAGGAAGCAATCTGCCTCTTATCTGACCGATCCAACAGGCCCCCACACAACAGAGAAACGGCGCCGGGAAACACACAAAAGGAAGGACCTCGAAATAACGTCGTTTCTTCTCCCCGGTTTTACGCCGCCGGTCGCTTTGACTTGTTGTGCGAACGCCCTGAAAGCGGCAGGCCTCTCAGCCTCCCGCTCAATGGGTGCAGCTACGTCATCTTTTGCTGCTCTTCTGCTCCTCTCCGACAAGCATGAACGAGGAACACACACACACACACACACACACACACACACACACACACACACACACACACACACACACACACACACACACACACACACACACACACACACACACACACACATAATATATAGGAGGGAGGGTGTGACACTCCTCTTTACTATAGCGTTTACACGCGCGATTTGGTCAACGTCCACTGCAACCACCAGGACAGATGTCGATGTTAACGCGATTAGCACAAGAGAGGACAGCGTAGCGATCCGGGTTCCCGTATTGCTGCCGCCGAATCACGTCAGGTATGAACCGAGCATCGCAGCCCGGTTCCTCTCTCACGCTGAATTAGCGCCTTGCCCACCCTGAACCCTCTCCCAAAGGACGTTGCACCGTCTAGCAGCGGCGGAAGTCCACGCGCGTCACGTGTCCCTTGCGAGCGTTTCGTCTAAATATTTATGACCCAATTTTCAATTTTCCCCGTGGCTAAAAATATATATAGGATACTTTTTCCAAGTCTTCTATTTTATTTTTTTTTGCTGGTGAGCGGCACTGTTCCTTGTGTATAATCTTTTTCAGCATTACTATCAGCTTTACATGGATTCACGCTTATTCTCACGTCTGCTCACACTTGCACACGCATTCTAAAGCAGTGTCGTTGATACACCATTCAAATATTTACTCGCTCAAGGCGTGAAAGACTTGGTGGGTGCCAGGACGTCCCCCCGCCAACTGTTCCAGGGAAGTTCTTGATAAATATATCTTATGCTGTCATCTCTTTCAAGAAAGATGGCCTTAGTGGCTTGTAAGCACTCAGAACTCGTTTCCGAAGATGATATGTGAAACGGCACCAAGAAGAGTACCGATCACGTCAGATATTGGCGTTAAAGACCACGGACACCATGGTCGAAAAAGTCAATTCTAGGCTGACGGACTCAGATCGAGCCATGAGTGCGAGTCTGATTCCAAGTGAACCTTAAAGGCAAGCGTCATGCGCGAGTCTGAGTGAGCTCCCCAAGCTCTGCCCACATATGGCGGCACGTACCCGAAAGCTGGCCAGGAAGACCTTGTGTACAAAATTCAAATTAAATCAGGCATTCAAATTTATTCACGCTTCGCTGTTATAGGAGAAGTTTAAAATACGGTTTATATAGCACACCGTAGAAAGAAAAATAAAAAAAAAAACGCCAGGCCTGCGCGGGACGCGCAGCACTGTCAAAGCGAAAGCTGGAAGAGCGGCCTTTCAGAGCATTTTATAAACTCTCTTTGAGTAACTACTGCTACAAGCACACTATGCCATTAAGTAGGCTGGCTTTCACTATGCTATCCTTCGTCATTCTTCGTCGGAAAGCGTGGTATCCGCGAAACACTTGCAGGGATTTTCGTGCCAATAGCTCATGATGCGGCTAGCGCGGCAGTCGCGCGCCGGCAGCAGCTCGCGCATGCGCAGACGCTTGAGGAGCATTGTGTTGAAAGGTTGAACCGCATCGTCGGCTACGGGGGCGAACGTCATCGTTGCTGCGGGAACTGGGCCGATCTCTCTCATTTTGTCACAGTACGCCTCACTGCCGTGCAAAACGAGCGCCGTCATCGGTGCGAAGCTTCACGCGTGCATCTCGGCGCCGGCGAGTGAGCACTGCCTCAAGCAATGAAATGCCACCGAGAAAAGACACGTTGACGTGGTTATCTTAACCTACAGCATTGCTGAACTCGTTCTCATTTGTTTTCTTGTGTTGAACCCGCATAGCTGCACAAAAGTCGCGGCTGTAGAGCGTTTTCTTTTTTAGTGTGAAATAAATACTACGCATGGTACGTGCTCATTATGGTATTCCCCGTCGCAGCGTATTATGGTTCACACACAAAGAAAACAATATACGTGAATGCACTCAGTACCACGACGTTCGAAAGAGCAAACAACGTATGTCGTCAAAGTCTGTTTCTAGAACCACATTATAATCAATGAAGACTGAGAGGTTGGCATCGCCCAACGTTTAATATATATACTGAATATCAGCCTATATAGTTCCCGCAGCAACGATGAAATAAACAGGCTGCTCGAAAATGTGGCCAGCGCGCAACACCGTTGCAGATGATGCGGTTCAACAGCACGCTCCTCAAGCGTCTGCGCATGCGCGAGTTTCTGCCGGCACGCGACAGCAGCGCTGCCTGAATCGTGATGTAATGCACTCCAAGATTTGTCCTAAGTATGAAGCATACTGTACGTCGACGTCAAGCACAAGATGTGGGATGCAATCTTTCCGTACGTGACCTTGGCGTACAACCCGGCCGTCCAAGAAGCGACGCAGATGACGCCGTACAAGTTGGCCTATGGAAGGAGCCCGGCAACGACGCTCGACGCTATGCTCATATATATAATGTTGCGCAGTAGTGCATGCCAAGTTAAAAACTCTAATCATGCTGGAAGCAATGGTCCTGCAATAAATAGTCAAACATGCAAAGGAAACATTCACGTAGGATATAAACATAATAAATCCAGAAGCCATACTCTTTGGCAACTTAAAAAAAAACGGTATACTCGCGGACAACTTTTCTTCGCAATGAAGGGAAAGCTACGGGGGCGGAGCTACTGCACATGTACTTCTCCGCCACGTAGTGCAGTTCGACTCGCGCTTCGAATGATGGCCGCCGTGTTCGAATATCGACACTGCTTTCAATGTACTACATCTGCTTAGACAGCCATTGGTGAGTGAAATTCGTCACAAGCTCCTTCGGCGAGTCGTCAACGTAGCTGCACGGTGACGAGCGCTCACCCAAAAACGAAGACGCCATTTTGACACTGAGGTGTACGTAAAACGAGCGGCATTTTCACAAGTGCAAAAACGCGAAACGACACTGCATGACGTAAAATGATTAGGAATATGTCAATGGTGTGTGCTGCGTCTTCTTATAAACTACATCGCGTAGAAAATAAAGTGATGTTTTTTTTATGATTTTCATGGGGGAAAATAAGGACGCAATTGCGGGACTATATTCTTCAGCGGCGGCACGTGGCGAGCTTTAGGCTGGTCGGAGCCCGCGCGCCACGACGTCGCAACAAGCGCCTCGGTACGTCGACGGTGCCTATAACGCTGTATACAACAAACGTGGAATAGGCCTATGCGCACGAGAACAGCGGAACTGTTCTCGCCGAAGCGATGGGCCCACACACTGGCCGTACCGTGAGCCCACGCCGTGGCGCGATTCCATCACGAAGGGCCGCCATCTGGCCGCCGCCGCCACGTGCGCAGCCGGCAGGAACAGGTCCCGGCGGCGACGAAGTGGGTCGGCGGCGGCAGCTGCCGCACTCTAATCGCTCGCCATGATCCAATTAACTGTCACTGGGCAGCGGCCACTCGGGCATGATCGATGTTGGCATCACGCCAGATCCCGGTTACGCTGCCATATTGCGCGGCACGTATCGTCTGCGGCCGCTTCGACCAAAAAGACTAGGAGTGGATGGGGGGGAAGCAAAGTTGACACTTGGCGAGAAAGAAGGCCTCGGCTTGGTCACCGAGTGAAGCCCGATGATCGCGTCATCCGAATACCCCGGAGGCAAAC
Source organism: Rhipicephalus microplus (assembly GCF_043290135.1). NCBI lineage: Eukaryota > Metazoa > Arthropoda > Arachnida > Ixodida > Ixodidae > Rhipicephalus > Rhipicephalus microplus. The sequence goes on along the minus strand of NC_134710.1, from coordinate 150,445,782 downwards.
ACATAAATGTACAAGCCATTCTTCGCTGAATTACGCGCGTCTCTTGCGCACTTTAAGTTTTCTGCTTATATATGACGAAGCTCTTCTTCTGTGCGCGAGACGACACATACAAAGCAGCGGTGAATCTTTTCGAGCTTCTCTGAATAGCCATCCATATAACTTAAATGAAATAGCAAAAAAAGATGCTTTACATATATATATATATATATATATATATATATCAGAAACGCAACGTAAGCTTCATACGTAAAATACAAGAAAGCTTTGATTGATTGGATATCCCGGTGAATGCATACCTACGTCAAAAGATTCCAAGAACAGGCTTAATACATTTGTGCGGCAGCAGGAGGTTGCAGCAATCGAAAAAAAAAATCTAATGGGCAGATAGTGGCTTCGCGCCAGAGCGTGAAATTGGGGCCCCGCTGAAAGAACCAGCCGCTGGAGAAATGGAGCAAGGAGCGAAAAACGCGAAAAACAAGCAAAGTAGATTCGCATAACCAGCCCCACAAGCTTCGCTTAGAAAGAAAATAAAGATCTGTAATAACAGCACTGACAGAGCTCTGCTTCAATTACCTCCTTCTTCCATCGCCCTCCAAGAAGCGGTAAGCCCACTATGTGCAGGAGCCAGTTTCTTTATCCACAAGAGACATCATTACTCGTCATGCCAACCTATAGCGTTACCACTCTCCGCTACTCGATTAACTGGCGCTCGTTTTATTCGTACCACGAAGCGCTGCAGACATGGGATATAAAAGACGAGGAAAGTCTTCCCAATACAAGACCGCACAGAGCATGCTCGACATCGCATCCTATCACACCCCAGCGATTCACTATAAATGTTACGGACAATACTCGGAAAGTAGAACTCCGTCCTGTTCAAACAAACAGAAGGAATACGCTCACAGCCGCCAGGTTGGGCCCAAGTTGGTAAATGTAATGCGCTTCGACGAACTCTATTTGTCCTGGAGCGTCTAGTCTTTCACAATGACGAGACGCGTCGCTGAAAGGGGGAGAGCACCCACGCGACTTGAAATGTAAGAGAAAGTTGACGCCATCGACTCGAAAGTCGCCTGCTCACACATCCTGGCACTCACACGACGACCTGACTGCCGAATGCACTATACTTTCCGCAAGTGATCGGAACACGGCCATGTCGCACGTCCAGTACTAATTCACACGCACAGAATCGCACCCGCTTCAGAGAACCGCGTGCTGCGAGACCCGCTTACAAATATAGACCCCGCCCAAACAACCAATAGCGCGGCAGCCGATCACATCCACGACTAAAGAAATAGTCTCGCTTACGCACTCGGCAAAGTACTCCGTAGGCGCGAGTCACCGGCTCATAACGTCCATCCTGAGTGCGCGTCCAATGGTGCAGCCTTGCGAACATCCGCCTTTGTGGAGGAAAGGAGGCGGCCTTCTAAAGTTGTATCCCACTATAGCTTGTCAGACTTTCTTGTTCTTTATTACGTGCGCCCGCAGGTACGGCGTGACCACGAGATTCTTCCTGTCCTGGTTCCAAACTTGACGACCACAATCGTTTGTTTTTCAAGCTATGCCGCTTGTACAAATATTCTTCCACCGCAACAAACAAATTGAAAGAGCACATGCAGTATAAGGCTCGTCCACCATCACAGAAAACATTCCGTGGACAGCGCTCGCAGAGACACTTCCCACGGGAGGCTTCATTCGCGTTGCTAAAACGTCTCAGATCTGCGGGAATTGATGAAGGTCAAACGGCACCACCTGCTACCGCTAATTAATGCATCCAGTTACTTCCGAATTCGTCCCTCTTTGTATTTGCCGCTCTCTTTTCATTTCCGCACTCCTACGCCTGTATAAGTAGCCCTCTAAACTAACTCAGAACTCGGTGCATTTCTATGCATTCTCCCCTTATCTTACCATTTGATGGAGATACTTTAGTGTTAGTGTTACCATGTATTAACTTCCTAACCAGACACTTTTATGAAGAAAATCTTAACACATTATCTTCAAGCGCGCTGAAAGTGCTGCTGTGCACCGATAAACGTAACTTGGTGGACTGTAAAAAAAAAAAAAAAACGTGGCTGATCCCCTTTATAGAAATCGGTATAACAGGAAATTGAAACGTGTCCTTTACGGAGGTAGATGATGTGTGGAATTTAACGTCCCAAAACCACCATATGATTATGAGAGGCACCGTAGTGGAGGGCTCCGGAAATTTCGACCACCTGGCGTTCTTTAACGTGCACCCAAATCTGAGCACACGGGCCTACAGCATTTCCACCTCCATCGAAAATGAAGCCGCCGAGTACCTTAGCCACTAGACCACCGCGACGGGGAGTCTTTACGGAGGTAGTTGAGCGTTTATTGTGCACCGTTTCAGCAACAGCAACAAATTAAAGTCGCGTTAGGAACGACAAGCAGGTCGAAACTTGCAGCGCACAGCTCAATCAGAAAGCACGCACGAAATTATTCACCCGACGAGCACGGACTAACAACTGTAACAATTCTTCCTGCGTCGTGTGCCGGAGCGCGCTCCTTTCGTAAACGCGGCCGTGGCAGCTTGCGAAGTGATGTTCGTTCTCCCCCGAATTACGAGTCTGATAAGCGCGCGCGCCGGAGAGACCACGCTCCGTGGGGGCGGCGCTTCGCGGAGGCGGCGAGAGCACGTCGAACGCTTCAAGCCCGAACACATGTAAGCTCTGCTTACGTACGCTGCCCGAGCGCCGGGGGCCGCGCGTGCGCAGTTGCCGTAAACGCGCTTAGGCGCTCTGCGTGCGCGAGTGTCTGCGGCGATCTGATTTCGGCCTTGCGAGGGCGCGCGTCTAGCCGCACTGGCCGCGCTTGGAGCCCCGCAGATGCGAAAGAGCGTCATGGCTGTACTAAGACATCGACCTAGCCGGCGTGTAGGAACCAATTTAGATTACCCCTTTTTTTTCCCCTTTCCGTTCATATTCTACATCCCTACGTAGAGGACAAGTACACCCACTGCCATATGTATTCATTTACGAGCTCTATTCATACATGTTTCGCCACAATATCTGACTGCATGAGATCACTCAGCTCTTCTACGCACGACGCGTCGTGCACATCATAGCGATTCACACCATGCACTCTAGTGTGTTCTCGTGATTGTCTGGCTATGCTCTGTAGTGCTGAATAGTTTTAACCAGCATCACTCGTTGGGATCGATCACGTCGCGGCGGATTTGGCGTAGCTGCCGGCGGTGCACTGTCGTCGTGCGCGTAGCTGCGATGTGCAGTGCACTCGCCTACGCACTCATGCTTGCCTGGCAGTGCTAAGTGGTGCGGTATGGCTCTGTGCGGCACCACCTTGACTTACGGAGAGTGGTCAAGTTCATATAAATCACTTCTAAGTTCACAAAGAGCTCATTACGTGGCGCCACCCACCTATTCCCGTCTGCTTGGGGGTAAGCACGCGCTGGCACACGCCTGCGCGCGTAGTGTTTTAAAGTGGAAATCGCCATTCCTCGCAAGTCGCGCCCGGGGTACGCGCGCTGACGTGCTCCTGCTCACGCTCAAGAAGCGTATTCGTGTGGTTGGTTAGTGGTTCGTAAGGAAAAGGAAGAAGGCACCTAATTTCTGTCTGCGTATACAGGCGACACGGCGCAGTGCCTGATCCGGGCTTTGAAGGAGCACGCTATAGCGTGTGAGGGCGCTGTGAGGGCGCGTGTGGAGGCTGTGTAGAAGAAGATATAGGTGCAGTGCTTCGCCTCTCCTTGTCTTGCCATTCGCTCTCTCGCTCCTCCCTACGCCCCACTCTCCCATCCACTCGCCCGTACGTATAGATAAAATGAGTGAAGCGCGCGCCTCTCTCTTAACCGTTCACCGGCTGATGAATGTGTAAGCAAATGGTTACGACAGAAATCCTTATCTCGTGAATAATTTACGTCATTAAAATTACTACGCCGTGTACTTTCGGCGCAAGAAATGCATCCGCAGATCCTCACCCTTTCCTAACGGGGAGGTAGGTGGGGCCATTTTTTTTTCTTTGCAATTTCTTATCATATATTTTTAACGCCACTTCCGTGACGCAAGTACGTCAGTGGAGCCATGGCGGACCTCGGCATAAAACACTTTCGTGTCAAAGAAACAAAATGGCTTTTCCCAAGAAAGACCTTGCAGAACTCAACTGCGAGGTCTTTCGTAAGCACGGTCAACTTAAGTCATCAGGGAGGGCGCTATTCTTCAATATTTCAGATCCATTGTCGACTCGAACCCACACTATAATGCGGGGTGCGATACGTGGGTACGAAAGTACGGCGCTTTCTTACCGCTCCAGTCTTTTGAAAGAGACATGCCAGCGGCAACACAAGAGCGCACAATCTTCAAACGCTGGAGGGAGGAAACTTCGGCCTCCCTCCAACTGCGCGGCGCACACTTTAATGGTAGAGGCGGCCTACTTCTTCTGAAACGAGATCGGAAACGTAATTTTCCTACAAAGCTAAGCCTAATTCGTTTAAAACTGGAGAGTCGCTAATTAGGATCCAACCCAGCTTTCAAATTCCGTTCGGCTTAATGGCAGGGCGACACACGCTCGGTGTTATTCGGATATGCGGCCCTGTTGGTGCGCAGTCTTAAATTTCAGTCCTGGAAGGGAGGGGGGAAATAAATAAAAAAGAAGGCACAGTTGCATTATTTCAGAGGAGAGCTTCGAAGAAGGTACAGAAAAATAAAGCGGTCGGAGAAGGAAGGACCTCCGCGCATAAGCAACGATCGAATGTCAATATTTGAACAACGTCTCTCTCGCCCCAAATCGATGCTACTGAGATGGCGCCAGCGACACCACAGTGAAGCAGAAGAGGGGGAAGATGTTGGAATCAGGAACAGACGTTTTCGGCACAAGCTATCGTCGCCTCGAGGTAACTATCCGTGCTAACTGTCATGATTCGATCCCCGACGTTACATGTATCGATTCTCTCCTACGATCGTGTATGCTGCAGCTACCGGGTTGGCGCTATTTTTGTCTCGCGACGTGACAGCGTAGATCCCCCCCCCCCCGGCCCCCTCATCAGGAATTCATTACGATGCGTCCCGCTCTCCACGTGCAAAGCCATCCCTCCGGGTAATGAATTGCGTTTCGGTGCTGCCAGAATTGAGAAGCCTGGACTTCAGGCCACGCGGGAGCGCGCTGCACAGGCAGACCACCATTTGTGAGAAGAAGGCCTTTACCGCTGGTGACCTCACACAGTGCAAATGTTACCCGAGAGCTTTCTGTGTCACAACATACACGCGAGAAAAACGTGGAAGCAAGACACACTCAAAGCAAGACTATTGCACGAAATGAACAAACTTCGGGTGGTCGAAACTGCAGCATTCCACGAGGCCGATTTTAACTGCTAAATATGCACACGCGTCCTTCATGGCTATCACTATGACTGTAAGCAAACAACTTTCTGAGTGACATAACACTAACAATATCAATTGGAACTTTTACAGCATTAGTAACGTAGTGCCACTGTTATGCGCACACTAAACAATGTCAAACCTGAAGTATATATTTAAAATCAGCAAGAGAGAGAGAGAGAGAGAGAGAGAGAGAGAGAGAGAGAGAGGAAATTCGATTCAATGTCCCAAAGCGACTCATGCTAAGAGACTCATGCTATGGCCAATTCAAACCACCTGAGGTTATTTATCGTGCACTGAGTTGACACAGTACGGGGAGCATATATAGCACTTCTCCTCCATCGAAATGCGACCACCACGGCCCGGATCGAGCCCACGTCTTTTGGTTCGGCATGCGATCACCTTGACCACTGCGCCACCGCGGCTGCTATAAAACCTCGCGTTTCTTGCAATTATCTACTTTCAATGCATACAGCTACGATTTCGCATGGTTTTTTTAAACAGCCACAGCAAAAAAAAAAATGTAGGGGGAGGGGGGAAGGCGCGGCTTGAAAATCTGTTGGAGCCCGTAGCACCGTAAGCAGCTATTCGGTAATGAGCAGTCAATATTCGGACCTGGACGTTCGATGTCACCGCATTGTACATATCACGTGGCCTACAGAACAAACATGTCTCTGTGATGATTTTAAGTATCTTTGAGAACTTCAGAATGAATGCTGAGATGCTCACTGCGCATGTTACAAAGTAAATAAGCAAATGATTTCGCAGAAAATGCAATGAACCGGAAACACGTTCTGCCCTCGACTATTGTATTCAGTTCTCTAAATTTACTTGTTTAACTGTTATTGCGCATGCAGTATTCACACATAGTGCACCTATTTGGGAGCGCAGATGGCATGGCACATCAGAATTGCACGCGGTAAACGTCGCAACTAACGACAGTAAGATATGCACATAAGCCACCGACAATTACGATATTACCTGATCCGAATTTTGAGCACAGCTGTTTGGGTGTTATGGTTTTCCGATAAATTAAGGCAAATGGTTCTGCTTCGGCCCCTCCGGATTCCGGCGTCGGCGGCGTTAAGCCTCTGCTCGGGCAGCTCGCTTAAGCAGCAGCGGCAAAACGACGAGCTTCCAACGGTTGCCTCGCTCACCGTTCAGCGAGAACTGGCTAATACTACTTTGTATATAGGCGCTCAGTTTAGGTTAAAAGGGAACGCCGTGACTATCCGGTTTCACATGAACCAGCGCAGACGGAGCGCGGCTGCCCGGAGAAAGAGGGCGTACAGATTAGCGTAGCCACGCACCCTTGCCTGTACACAGGGAGGGCGCGACGCAGCGACAAAAAGCCGCGATCTGACACGCTGTAACACGTACGTGTGGCCAGGCTTTAAAAATTTCACTCTAAAATAACGGCAAGAAGCCCACGGCTCACAAACTAAGTGCGCCGGTTTCGAGACCCCGGGCTCTTCGTAAATGCGTACTGGTCGACAAGGTGCATGCCTAATGGGAATTCACAATGTACGTCTGCTGCAATGGCATTTCGCAACGGCTGCAGTTCAATGCACGACTGCCTGTTTAATAAGCATCCTGAAACCAACCACGGTTCCCATCAGCTTACTATAGGGGAAAAAAAATAGATATCTCATGCACGCGGGACAAACACGGCTCTTAAGTGCAGGACGATAGTTATAGCGCGAGAACAAAACGACGACACAGAGACAAGAAGGACACGAAAGACACGAGCGCTAACTTCCAACTGAGTTTATTGCGCAGAGCTCAGTGATGCGGCATAATACAACTGTCGAGTGATGCGGCATAATACGAAAGCTATACGCCTACACGGACAAGCTAAGCACAGGTATTTGTGTCATCTTGGGGAGTGTAGCAGCTTGGGATAGTTGGTATGGCATGACGATAGTTATAGCGCGAGAACAAAACGACGACACAGAGACAAGAAGGACACGCGCTCGTGTCCTTCTTGTCTTTGTGTCGTCGATTTGTTCTCGCGCTATAACCATCGTCTTGCCATACCAACCAGCCCAAGCTGCCACACTTTTAAGTGCAATAAGGAGGGGAGTGGATATTCTTAGAAGAGTCGCACTCCGAAAAACAGTTTAAAGGGAGCGAGAAGTGGCCACAACGTGTGATTCGGTCCTAGAAAGAATTAAAAGATCGTGAAATATTACTGCCACGTTGTGACTAGATTTTATATTTTTAAATCGTGCTTAAAAGTAACAAAACCCGTTATGTCGTGCAGCCTATAGCGGAAGAGCCTTGCAGTTGGATTATGGAGTCGATCACTTTGCTGTACGTAGTAGACATTCATTCTCGACTCCGAGCGTAGGCCTAGCAAGGCCGACGTTCTCGGTAACGCCGCTCGCTTTCCAACGTGAGCTCATTGTCGAGCACTTCTTTTTGCCAACACAATAAAAGCTTGTATGCTTATATGACGCCTTCACACGTGCAACTGGTTTTCTCGACGGCCTCGATGTAAAGAGCAAAGGTGGGACCGAAGCGGGCCGGTTCGCCGAGACAGTCGGTGCCACCGTTTGTTTACCTGAGAGATTGTCTGCCATCACGGCTCGGTATCTCGTTGGTGGTTCGGAAACGGACGTTGCCTTGGAGAAATAGCTCGCTTCAAGCATTACTTTATTCAATCATAAGTTATATCACGTAATAAACAGTTTATCCAATGTTTTTCATGCCACCGGCAACGTCAATATTCGCAAATACCAGGGTGATCAGGGCTATCGGGGTGGCGAGGAACAAACCTGCGACGGGCGCTCACCAGTGGCGCCCCTTGTCACGCTCCCGCGCTCACAGAGTTAATACACCCTCTAGAGGAAAAGCTCCCCATAATGCCCATGGGTGCCGCCATGATGGAACGATACTATAGCTTTCGGGCGACGTTCACTCGCAGTCGCCACTGCATGCTGCAATAACACTTGGCACTTTTTTTTTGTTTCGTGGATCTATGTTACATCGCAGTATGAGACTGTCACATTAAGTCAAGTTTTCGGCTCACGGAAACAAAAAACTCATCCGGCGCGCAAGCAAGTCGGCGCGATCGGCTGCACGCCGTGTCACCCCGCCTACGCTCTAACTTTACGACAATGGTGGCGCCATCTACTGAACAAATCTGCAAACAATTCTCTCCGCGCTCAATAAATTGTATAAATGGCCATTTTATCTCGTCCAAAAGTATTCGATATCAATTTTATACAATTTTTGTTTATTTATATTACGTTAACACGCTTGTTTACGCTACGTACTGCCAAAATTTGAGTGTTTTGAACGTCTAAATTTAGCACTTCTATGAAGTATTGTGCTGGCAACAATGACAACGTTTCAAGATGTCAGCGCTTTGGTGGTTCTAGCTTTTTCGGTCCAGCTTTTCCTCTAGAGTCCTTATATTAACTTTATGCCCACGCGAATGCGGTTGTTCGCAGCCGTGCGGCAAATTGCACCCGAATTCGCACCATGCGTCCTGCAGTACTAACGTGATGCCATCAAACATTGAGCCTCCCTGCCACGACAGTTGCCACACGTGCAGCGCCCAGCAGATGAAGCAGACGAGACGAAGCAGACGATCGAAGAGGCGACATGCTGACGAGAATACGTCATCAAAACTTGAGCGTACACATACCGCCTGGTGGCCCTGTTCATACGATGTCGTGACGTCAGTGTATACAGTAGGAACAGAAACTAGCTTTTTTTTTTAAAGCATGCTGTAATTAATTTTTTCATGGCGCACTCACGCTTACCAAAACATTTTCTACGTTCTTGGGTGCTTGGCCAATCATATGGCGTGAAAAATTTCGGGTCAGTAGCCACCCATTTAACGTTTCCGATTTAATCTTTCGCTATCCAAGCTCTTGAAGGAGTGTCGTAATTGTTTTCGTACAACGTATAGACAACGTACAAGTACAACGTATAGACAGTGAAGATTTTAGTCACTTGCAAAACAGACTGGCGTAATTCCGAAATATTGTAAGAAGTCGTCCCCCGTGCAGCCTGTCTTGCTTTAGTGTGCAACTTGCTCAGGTTTGCACACACGGAGAGATTTGTTTCTTTCACCCACCGATCCTGTTTTGGGCACTGCACGTGAACTGCATGTCACGTCGTAGCGCACTGGTCGAATGGCAGCCGGGCAAGGAAGAAACAAACGCAATAACTAAAACTGAAATTCTGTGAATAAAGAGAATGTGCTGAAGCAATAACGTTCCTATGCATTAATACATATTCGCTGTAAAAGACCGCAACGCTTTAAACTCCATTATAACGATCTTCGAAGATATATTGAATAACAAGAGTTATTGGCTCATCTCGCCAACCGCAGACCAATGTTAAGCGCATAACGTTTCAAAATATACCTCTGCGAGCGCCGGTGCAGTTAAGCTGTAAGCTATAGGAGCACAGCTGTTGCACTTTACAAAAGCAGGCTGTCATTGCGCAACTTCCGGCGGCTGGCAACGACACGGTTTCTTTCCCTCTTTGCCCCACACAAGAACAGCTGGCTGCTTCAGTTTTATTGCAGTTTTTTTTTCTATGAAGCAGCCCCTGAAGCCACACATGTCGCAATCAGTTTATTTTGTTTTTGTTTTTTCAACCCGACCGGTTTCCAATGAGCATTAAAATTCGGTTCTCTTGCTTTTCGTACTTGCGTTCTGAGAAGATCGTGCCATGGTTCCCAATAAATAAATAAATAAATAAATAAATAAATAAATAAATAAATAAATAAATATTCCTACGTTACCGGTTAGTAGTAGAGGTGGAGCTATTTTCTTTGTAGAACGATCAGACAGCAAGATATATTGACGCCCCAACCAGACGACTGAAGTGCAATTGGAAATGATCTCGGCGAAGGCGGAGCCCGCTCATGACGTCAATACAGAGTGTGCGACAATTTGTGCAGGCTTATATGCGTGTGCCTTTGAGAAGGAAATGCCACAGACTTCTGATGTCGAAACCAACTAGATAGTTTACCCATCATCATCCAAGCTTCGCAAACGTCAGTAAACACTGCTCTGGCATGGCACGCGTCGCTGGTACCGATAAGCCGATATCTTCGTTTCTACAAGAACGTCACGGCCAAGCACTATCGCTCCAATCTAGTTTAATCTAGTTTACAATGATAGACCGCGCCAACTTAGGACCACTGTCGCATATCATGCGGCTGACGCCTTCGACAAACTAAGTGCCGCGAAGCACGAATGAACTAGAATTGAGAGCTGCTGAATGGATAACATTCTGCCACATCGAGTGCTTTACGGAGTAAATATGAGAATTATGAAGAGATTGAAGAATGAAAAGAGCTGCCAAACTCCCTTCTCTCGTGTACAAATGCCAATAACAGCAGAATCGCGAGTACTGGTCTGGCGCAAAAAAAAAAAAAAAAAAAAAACTCCTTCCTATAGCTGAACTTCACGATCAGCTATTAGGATAGGGTTGATCCACTGTTGCCTAACTGGGCGAAACGAGGAAAGAGACGCGAGGCGATTTTATCTACTTGCATAGACCTTTCGGAAATGGTGTCACAAGTGATTGCACTGATCGCACTTCGTCTTGCTACTGTGTTTTAGCTTTTCTTTCTCTCCTTGCTTACGTACACACACACACACACACACACACACACACACACACACACACACACACACACACACACACACACACACACACACACACACACACGCACACACACGCACACGCGCACGCGCGCACGCACGCACGCACGCAACATAATTAAAAGCAATGATCGGCTAGCAGTAGAAAGAAACACTACTCGTGTTTCCGCTTGCCTCTCCCGTTTCCAAGGCGCCAGCGCAAAGAGTGAAGAGGCGAAAATCAAAAGCAGTGAACTGCTGGCTTATGTGATCGCTTCCATGCACCTACCTCTCTATTTTCTTCCCCTCCTGTTTTCTTACGTGCATTTCCATTCTTTTCCTGCTGTTGCAGTTTTGTCATTGCCTTAGCTCCGTGCCCTTTATCGTCACGGTGGGCGTATAACAAGGTCGTACTCGTACGTGCTTTAAAATGCTCAGCCTTAATCGTCTCCGTCGACAAAACTGCCTTCTCTCTCCCCCTCTTCGACCGGCAACGGTTCAGATATTTACATTTTATTTTGTTTTCTTTCCTCGAAGCGCCGAGGCGATAGCATCGCGAGTTCCTGCCCCGCCACCTCGGCGCGTTTATTGAACATCAGAAGCGTGGAGGACACGCGAGAAAGACAGGGCGAAATAATAAAAACAAAAAACCCGCTCCTCGCTCCTACCCTGCCGCATTAAAATTCCCTCCACGGCAGTTGTTTAAAGAGCACCAAAAAAGAAGACGGCATAATAAACGGCCACATAGACATGCAAATAAGCGTTTCGCCGCGCAAAAAGCCGCTGTACGGCGAAGCGAGACGCGGAACCGAAGCAAATAACAAGCTAATAAAAACTAATAATTAAATGGTGCTCATACCAGCCGCGGCACTTGCAATGGATGCGGAGAACAAAGGGCCCGTAGATGAAGCCCCGCTGAAGACGGATGGCGGCCAGCAATGGAGCACGTTGGCAATACGAGCCCCACAACTTACTGCAAACACTCCGAGTGAACAGTGGCGTTCAAATTCCACATCGCACATTGTAGCTACAGTATCGTTAAAGGCATGAACGTCTCGACAGTAATACTCACTTTTTTTTGCAACAGCATGGGAAAACAAGACCAAATAGAATGCACTTCAGGAGCGTATATACATTATATCCATCAACTGAAATTCAGCTAAGGTCCACAAGCCACGCTGACAAAGACGGTCTATCACATAATGGAAGAATGCGGACTTCTAAACAGCCCTCGAACAGGGGCAAAAGTGCGACTTAGAATTAAGCTTGAACATGTGCATCAAAGCAGCCATGCTACATTATGGCCATTATATGCTTCTGCAATTGCAAAGTGACGCAACAACTGAGCAATATAGTGATAGCCAGAAATATTGGAGGCTGTTTTCTAAGTGATACAAGTCCTATGACGTAATCCCAAGGTGCACAAATATGTAGTCACTGATGTCAGGAATTACATTCTCCTTGCAGGAGAAAATTAGCGCTTGGTGAACACTTAATCGAGAATGCTACGCCGAAAATATATACACGAACAGTGGTCGCCACTGAGCGATGCGGGCCATAAAAGCGCGCTGCGTTTCACAAGACAACCGAGCTCTACAATCACTTGTGATTGCGCCATGGACGCTGTTAGGCACCCTGTGTGCGCGCCTCATTCGTGCTCTATTTCCTTCCTCCTCTGCCCACTCCCCCTCTTTCTAATTGTGAAGATGCGAGCAGAGTACACCCTATAGCTAACCCTCTACCTCTTAGGCTTGAACTAGATGACACTCGTGGCGTTAATTTCACGTGTCTCATAGTGTCCTCGTTTTTTTTTTTTTTCGCTGCATAGCATACTCGATTAACTCTGACAGACGGCAGTTAAGGTCATCACTTTTGCGGCAAGTGTACGGTAGAAAGTATGTCGACAGGTCTGCCGAGGTCTCACCGCTAGTGTATAAATTCAAACGAAAAAAAAAATGTTCAATAACGGCGAAAGTGAGCGCCGGCGAGCTGACCTGCGGAATGACACGGGAGGTGATGCAACGGAAAGCAGGCGATGAGTGCGCGGCCACTAATTGGGGCGGCACGGGGGGCCCAAGCGCGCGACACCAGATTAACGAGCTTCGGTCAGAGCGCTAATGAAGAAGATCGCGGATCCGAGCCCCGCCCGCGGTGCTGCGCCAACGCTAGCCGCAGGACTCAACGAACCTGTGGCTCTTGCTCACGATGACAAATACGCGCTCGCATCGGGAGCGGCTGCTCAATATCACGGACCAGCAGCTTCGGCATGCGAGCAGCAAGATGAAGCTTCAACGTTCATATCACACCGTTTCACGTTTTCTTTTCTTCAACCTGTAGCAATTTGTGAAGCAGGGCGGTTCCTAAATACCGCAAATAACAAAGTATGCTCTATGTCCTGTCGAAAGAGTGCTGAACGCTCAACACACATCCAAGTTTTGCTACAAATTATATTTTACTACGTGGTGCAAGTAGCGCGACAATGTACCGGTTTCCGCAACGGGCACTACCAAATATCACTCAGGCGTTGCTGAGGGGTCTGCCTCACCGCAAGTGAACTCAAGCCTGCGCACGCACGCATACAAACATACTTACACACGCAAACACACACACACACGTGTGCACGCGCGCGTTTATTGGGATTTGTCAGAGTCGTAGAATGAACGAGAAGTCGCGGCACTTGGGCCCAAAATGAGAGAATGAACGAGCGATTTTAGGGGCGCGAAGCCTTTGTCCATTCAAAAAAGGAAACACGGAGACGTACACAGGGAAAACGCTGGCGTTTCTCCACGACTTAATAAAAAGTAATGGCTGTACAGTATACTGTGTAAGCCACGGGCATATTACAAGCAATGCAGAGTTGCAAAGCGCATGCACGCACAAACAAATCGCGAAAACAATAAAGAGACAATCGAAACGGAACACGCCGCCTTTAAGGAGTTCAACAATAGTCGAAGAAAACAGCTACTACACGAACAAAATAGGAGTCCAGCCATGCGGAGCTACGAAACACGCACACACATACAAGCACACGTCCTCTGGGGCGTAAGACAAAGAGGGAGAGAGAGATGGAAAAGGCAGCCTAGGCCAAGAAAGAAATTCCTCTTCGGGGCTGGAATTGAGATTTCGAGGTCGACGCTTGAAAGTTGGCTGCGCACCAATGAATTCGATGCTGGGTTCCTTTACGGCGCCGGCATTCTCTCCTCCGGCCCGCGCGGCACCTGGATCGCTGACGACATTCCGAGGAGGAGAATTCTCTCGCCCTCTGCAAGCGCATATTTTGGTTCTATATTTACGCGGCTCGTTCCGCGTTTGCTTTCCTCCAGATGGCTTTCCGTGCGTGCTGGCAAAAGAGAAAAAGGAGTCAGCACAATTTATTAACGCCTCCTCTCTTCCCGCCTCCTCGTTCGCTCTGTTCGACGCCCGCGTGAATCTCGATCGCCGCAGCACGTAGGCTCCCACTCTATATGCCCGACGTGTGGGAGGCCAGCGCAGCTTTTGAAGCAATCGAGCGAAGCGCAGACACAGTGGCCACAACACACGGAGCCGCTAGACTGAGGACAACGCACTGCCCGATAATGGGCCGAGCAGAAGGGTAGTTAGCGAGTGGAAACACAAGGGAGCGCCAGACGACGATCTGTTACGAGTAATTTTACGTTGTAAGCGGAAACACTCAAGTATGAGCCCTACATACGGTGAAACTACATGACTTAACCATAGCTCGTTTTCAGTAACTTAAAGGGGTGAGATTCCTTTACAATTCCTTTACAAAATTCAACCAGCGAGCCCTCCCACTCCACATACGTCGGCAAGAGCAAGTGGCTTCCGGCAATCCGAAAGAGCTGCTTGGCGAGCGTTGAGGAGGCGATTCCTCGTGACGCCACTGTTTGTTTACCGAGAAGCGCATAATGTCACAGAGAGTCATGTTTATCCTGCGCGGCAGTAGTCGCAGCCGCCACCCGAGAGAAACAAAGAGGCGCATGTGCCGGGCACAGGGAGGGCCTAGTAGCGCGAGAAAACAGGTTAACAGCCATTTGACAGGGGGGACATGCCTGCGAGAGCAATGCGTAATGGCGATTATAACGATCGCCTTTCAGAGAGAGACTCCGACAGGAGGTCACGGACGACGCGGGCGGAGAGGAGAACAGACAAGCCGTAATGTACTCTGACCCAGATAGGGACGTGACGCGGTCGACGGGGCGCCGAGCAACACTCGCCGACGCGTCTCACCTGCTCGAGGGCCGCTGCATCACGGCACGGCAGTCACGAAGTCAGCCACTGCCACTCTACGTTCTGGACTTGTGACAACACGTAGGGATAGTCGCAACGAAGCCCGTCACTAGAGGCAGGCAAAAGGTATCTCATCAGAGTCGGATTAGGGTGTAGCGCCCCTAACACCGGACAAGAGAGAACACAGAGCACGCACACATGCTTTTACAAATACCCTATAATGATGGTGCCAGTCACCCCTACTGGCTACTTAAGAATTGCGTCACCATGTTATGCAACGCCAGCAGCAAGGGTCGCCGCCGTATGCTGGAAGTGTACGTATACCTTCCAGTAATTCTCAAAAGATACAGCCGGGGAAACTGTGTGATTGAGGCTGGGCGCAGAATCAGCCTCACGAAGGTGTTGCACGAAAAATAATCAAAACGACTTGAAGTCTTCTAACACTAGAGATGGGCAGCACAACGCAGAGTAGCTTAGACACGAGTAAGCTAAATCTACACATATATAAAGCATGCCCACAAGAAGCTTCGATCGTCGGCAAAACCTGAAATGGGGACGACTTGAGAAAAGCATGAGCCACCGCAGTCGATGAAATGAACGTATGTATACTTCCTGACCAAGAACTGCACACGTTACGCTGCATATCTGTCCATACCCTGCTGTAGATTAAAGCGTTCCGGCTTCGCCCGAGTAGAGAAACGTTACAACAAATGGCATTCGAAATGGTGCCAAAGATGGTCGATGAAATTTTATTTCTTTGGCAGGCTTCGTGACTGATCATTCGCGCTACCTAACCATATCCCTAATATCCCCATAATATATATGGCAAAGCACACAAGCCCCACTTTGTCCTTCATTGAACTGTTTCAAAATCATGACCACCTGCATGGGAATGGCTCAAAAAGCGCGCCACGAAAAGCACGGAAAATTTCTCGGTTTTCAAGTGCAACGACAAAGGGACAACGAGAAAGTCCCATTACGCTGGTGACGTTCGACCAGCGGAAGAACTACGATTTAGTCTTCATCTCGATCGTAAAAGATAATGCCGCTTGTTTGCCTACCCGCTTCCTGCACACTCCCGTGCAAACAAGACATGATAAGCGTTCGCTAAACGCACGTCCACGAGAAGTCTGGGCGGCCATTAGCAAACCATAAAGTATGTCGTGGCGACGGGAGACTATGGCAACCGCACGATGCGCAGCCCGACGCTCGACCGCACTCTCTCTCTCTCTCTCATTTCCGGTTCGCCACGGGGCTTGTTGCGCGTTTCTCATGGCGACCACGGCGCACACGCATGCCGTCTCAATATTTCCGTGCAGCAATGCCCGATTATTATAGCTTAAGTTTGCCCAATCACGAGACAACTTATCCAGCACTATACCAAAACGTCGTCACGCGATGCTTCTAACCCCTGCACGTTACATGAGTCGACGAACATAGGCACTTTGGAATTACATCGGCGCTTTTGACATACACTGTAAGCAATGTAAGCAAAAATGAGCCAAGGTGAGAGTTTTTCCAGCATATGAGGCCCCAAAACTCCCCTGCCCCAGTGATGCACTCCGTGTAGCGGAGCGAACTCGGCGCCTGTCGTCGTATACGCCCCTTGCTTATAACGACGGAGTTTATGAGCGACATGACCTTGTTGAACTCCCCACAGAGTTTCAGGTCACGTGGTTAGAAACTCCCTATGGGAGTTTTAAAAACCGTTTTTGGTCATGACGTGCGTGCGCGCGTGGGTGGGCGAGTGGGTGGATGTGTGTGCGGGTATCTTTTAGCACACCGGTGTGAAACTCCAGTGATTTGTGTGGGTGGCCGTGTCAGCGTCTGTCTACAGACAATGAAATTATCAGTGCGCTGAATATTTGCAACGGCCGGTTGGTGTTTAGTGTGAACGATTCAATGTATTTCATACCGTTGAACCACGCTGGACATCGGCCCGATTCCTCAACGAAACGCCGCGGATAACTTCCTTCCAAGTGCCGAGTTGCGAATAATTGCGGAGAGTAGTTTGAATGGTAACAGAAGTAAGCTGTTGCGATCGTAAGCGCGGCTGCTTCTGAAGTTTTACCTTCTCAAAATTCGAAGCGATCTGAAGTAGCCTCAATTCGCTCGACCTCGGGAGCTTGCAAGCTGGGCGACGGTGGCTTCTCGGAGCGACACCGGTATTTAACCGGCTGCAACTTCTAAGCCGTAAGATCGCCTAGCTGGCCGTAGGTGTCAAGACAGCGGCGTAGCGAGCTCGCACGGCCGCCCTGGAGAGCCTATACGAGCTAACACTGGTCACCGGCGAAGCAAAGGATGTGTTTTACAGAAAATAAAGGGTGCTGGAATAAATAACAGTTCATATTCCCTGCTGAGTCATGCGACCGCAGCTGTCAAACGACTAATGCGAAGGCGAGCGCCGAACGAGCCAGATGAACACAGAAACGGCGTACGGCACGCCCATGCACTGCGAGCAACAGGAACCGCGACTGCGAACCGTCTCAAGTCTACCGCTCCGCAGCTTTAAACTGCGTGGATAGCAGACACCGATTTCTGTGTGCGAAAACTGCACAGCAGCAAGCATTTTGTGATCGCCAGCTGTCATTCATGGAGGCCTAGCGGTCGAAGTAGCGGCGGTGTCGCGGTTTTTCGCCGGCGCTGCTGAATAAGCGCCGTTGATACGTTCATACACGGCCGCTCGGACTTTGCGCACAATTTAGTGCATTTTACTGATTCACACACAGAACTGCTATCGCAAATTCAGCTTATGCGAATGGGCACCAGCAAATTAAGTTTCACTATATTGTTAAAAGAGCATAAAATACCAGACGGGTTTAGGATAAAAGGCATGTGTGTTGAAGAGTTTCCATCAAGCCCCCGCAAATTTATACTTACGCCATGAATGTTTATTGCCTAATTATTCATAAAATAAGGGTTCCTTTAGAGCTACATGGGTGGTCAAAATACGGCAGAAGTGTGATCGTGCAGCGCGAGCAGCAAGCTGCTGCTGTGGTCAGTGTGAGTGTTATCATATTGCGCGAAACGTTCATGGCATCACTATCCATTTATGTAATAAATAACTTGCACCATATCATCTGATGTACATATATACTTACATGATCATGAAGTATTGTATATATTGTACATACACCGTAATGTAAATTATGACGATTGATAGATACGTGGGGTTTAACGTCCCAAAACCACCATATGGTTATGAGAGACGCCGTTGTAGAGGGCTCCGGAAATTTCGACCACCTGGGGTTCTTTAACGTGCACCCAAATGTGAGCACACGGGCCTACAACATTTTCGCCTCCATCGGAAATGCAGCCGCCGCAGCCGAGATTCTATTCCACGACCTGTGGGTCTGCAGCCAAATACCTTAGCCACTAGACCACCACGGCAGGGCGTAATGTAAATTATGTATAATATTATAAGTGTGAGGGTACGCCTTAGCCCCTAGTAACACGCGTTACGGACTTCTTACGGAACTGGATATTTTTGTTTTAACGTTTCATGTACTTTGTGCTCAGTCGTTTGTGAGTGTTTGTTTATTACTGTCCTTAATGTTCGAACACTGCTTCCCATAATTTGTTCCGTACCACGATGGAATAAACTTTTTTCTAAGCACAACGTTGTGTGAATGTTTGTGTACATAGGATCAATATTTTGTGCTTTAAAGGTGATGTAATCGAAGTAACGCTTGCGTATGGTACGGCTGCGGACATTTTTTTTTTTTCTCAATAGATGTAGTAATTGACTCCCATGCTGACCTGAAAAAGTGCCCCGATGGATGTAAACAAAAAATCCCCAAAAATCCATCCAAAAACCCCGTCCTGTTGGGGAGTAAATTTTTTACTCCCTCCGGGCGGTGTTTATAAAACACCCATCGGGGCATGCACTAGAGCAAAAGTCATTTACTCCCATCTCGGCTTATTTTTGTTTACAGAGTAGGCGCTGGCGAGACAACGCTGCCTAACACAGCGCAAAGCATGCTCGTCAGGAGCAGCAACTACACGTGTGCAAGGTCCGACGCTGACGTAACCAAGGATGGCATGACGAAAGCACAAACTTGGTAAGCCCCGTTGTCGATTTCACTGAATAGACAACCAGTACACTTGAGCGACACCGTGGACAGCGGTGTTCAAATGCGTTATTCAATAGCATTCGGGGGCAAGTAAGCGTCACAAGGCAGTCTAAAACATTACATCGCCGATTGGGGAATAAAGGGACAAAGGTGGGCGTCTAACACGCGAACGTCTATTAACGTCTGGGAGAATTGCTGAAGCGGGGAGCAATCTGCGGGTGAACAGGAATAGAAGTCACTCGATTTCGGGAGCCGACAAAAGAGGCAAGCATGCGGGTAAGAACACACCTGCTGTTTCCCATCATTTCTTGTGCCGTCCGGGAAGAGGTTTTTGGCACTCATGCTGCACAGCAGTCTAGAAACAAGAACGACGAGCCTCTGGATAAACCACGCCGATCTCCTCCAAGCCCCTCGATTATCAAGCCACACGCCATACATTCACCTATTCCATGAGATAATTTACTTCACTAAAAAAGAAGCGTAAGCCCGGGTGTGAGCAACTGCATTTTATAAAATTCTGACATACCCTGAATATATAGTTTAGCATTGTCCAGCTCCCCATTTCAGAGGTACGCTGCAGCCTTTGAGCACATAATTACACCCGCATAGGAACAGTTAGAAAAAAAAATTATGGACCATCTCCCCAGCAGCAGCGTTCCGCTCGGACGTGATCGGCGTTTCTGACTCGCGCCTCGTCGGTGTCGTTGGTCTTCCGCTGCCGACGCGTGTGTTCGGCTTCCTTGGCTCGCGCCTTGTCGGTGTTGCAGGCGCGACGTCGCCATTCGCGATCGTCTCTGGTAGCCCTCGCAACGCCGGCAACGGCCAAGTTAGGCCAAATCGCATCGGCGGGTGAAGGACCTTCGCTTTCCTGCGGCCTCTCATCGCAGATAAACGAGCCGAAATAGTGTTCACTCGATGTGCGCTCGAACCTTGCGAGGGGTGGAAAGGGTGAAGCGAGAGAGAGAGAGACGACACGCGACGAGCGCGCGGCAAACGAGGGAGTGTGATGTCACCACGCACTGTGAGGAAAGGGGTGACCTACCTGGCACCGCCCCAACGCTTGCGGCGAGGGGAGCACGGTGCGGCACGTTGGCACGGAGACACGGACGGACAGCGTTACACAGGCTACCGAAAAAGCTGCTTCGCATCTAAAAAAAAAACAGAGTGTATGCTTCTCTCTGTGGGACACGATACCATAAAACTGACAGCGTTTGTATACCGGGGCCCGATATCCAAACAAGACCTGCGCCTAATTTTCGCACTGTTTGTTTTAACAGCAGACAGTCGTCACGAGAATAAAAGTGTGTGTGTGTGTGTGTGTGTGTGTGTGTGTGTGTGTGCGTGTGCGCGCGCGCGCGCGTGTGTGTGTGTGTGTGTGTGTGTGTGTGTGTGTGTGTGTGTGTGTGTGTGTGTGTGTGTGTGTGTGTGTGTGTGTGTGTGTGTGTGTGTGTGTGTGTGTGTGTGTGTGTGTAGCCTCACTCCAAGAGCACGAACGCTTTCGTCCTTCGCCGCCCTCAACAGGGAGGCGGAGAATCAAGCTTTTAAGCCACTCGGCCCACGTGGCGAAGAAGACGCTAATCACCATCACGATCATCTCCGCTACCAAATAGCGCTCATCAAACCTCGCGAGGCTGCAGACATACGAATCAACAAAAAAAAAATATCCCCGATTTCGAAAATTGACAGTAAAGAAAAGAACGAGGGAACGCGACGAAACGAGAATCAAATGCCCGAGAGCAAGCAATGTCAACGAGCAAGAGCCAAGTGAGACCCAAAGGGAGCCGCGCCGTGATGCCGCCGGCATCACCTCGCATAAGTAGCGGCGGGACCCCTCGATCGCCCGGGGCGCAACGCAGACACAACCCCTCCGCTCCTGGTCGCGTAAATGGGGGCGGCGTGCGGGTAACGAACGAGTGCCGCTTTCGCCAGCTTCGGTGGCGAGCAGCAGCGAGTTAGCTAAAGCGCCCACGTGGTCGGCGCCACGCCAGCCCGAGCGGCATATGGCAAGCGGGCTCAAGCGCGGAACGGACGCTTTCGGAGAGAGGGACGGCGCCGTTTACTCCCTATTCAATGGCTCCTTGCGCTTCTTTCCTTTCTTTTGCTCTTTCGCCTCGCTTCCCCCGTCTGCTGTGGCTTCTTTGTTTTGTTGCTTTCTTCCTCGTCCCCGCGCGCACCTGTGCGCCTTGTCTTTTTCTCATTTTGGCAGCAGTCAGAAAGCTGGCTTGAGGCATGCTAGAGGCAACGACTGGTCTCCAGTAGCACCACAGCATTTAACGGGCAAGGGGGCTTAGCCGCCGCAAAAGCGCCGTGACACGTGCCGGGGGTCGCGGGGGGCTGAGAGGCGATTGCTAACGTTCTGCTTATCCCGACGCAAGACGTTGCGCCATCATCGACTGCATGGTGGCTTCAGAAAGCGGCGCGTGGACTATCACAGCTACTCGTCTTCCAAGAACAACAGAAGGTCGAGATTTTGGAACGAAACGGCAGTACGGGAGGAAAAGATTTTTAATTAAAACTGGGGAGAATGTGCTTGGCCCAGGGACACCAACAGACTTCGCCAGTTTTCTTTCTCTATTATTCCCATACATTTACCTGAAGCGACACAGCCATGGTTACGTACAAACCTGATTTGCAACAATAGATAATTTTAGTCTAGCGTTAGCATGATAGCGGGGGTTGAGGGAACAGCGTTATTGTGCGGCTAACGGTCGTTGCGGACAGCACATTGTAGTATAGCGAAATAGCGTTTACGCGGCGAAGTTGTGACAGCAAAATCACCTATCTGACTTTGAAATGGTTAAAAAAAGTAAAAACAAGGGGACGAAAGAAGATTCTCGCTTGTATCTTCGCAGGCAGCAATATTACTACACTTTCATAAACAGCAAATGTGAACCACACACAAAAAAGTGAAAATTGGTGCGTTGCTCCTATCACAGGAGTAAGAAGCCACTGGTTAGCCCAAGCTGCTTCTTACACCCATTGTCAAACACGAATGCGAAGTTTGAAAATACTGCGTTGAAAATATGACCTAAACAATGCTCAATAAGAAAACATCCAGAAGCACTGCTTTGAGTAGTACATCATAAAAGTGTTCGGGGAGAAATCGAATGAAGCGGAATACGAAACGCGCATTGTCGGTCTTTCAAACGTCATCCGAGGCTCGGCATCATCTCATCACGAAACGGAAAAAAAGTACGCGGATCCGCCCACCTTGATTGCCGAGAAGCCAACGAATGGTGCCGGCATCTTAATAAATTTACTCGCCCAAACAACACAGCGACAACACCGTAATTCGTCGAATGCTACACGCTAGCAGAACAACATAAGGATAGTGTACAGTACTATTACGCGATTACCAGGAAGGCCTCATGAAATGCAACAGCGATCGTACCGCTCAGTTAGCGCTGTCTTACATTTCGTCATTGTACTGTATGCCCTCAATCGAAATCGTTTCGAACGACAACCAAAAAAAACACGTTTGATTCACAATCGAATCAGCTCAATATAAATTGACGTACTAGTCATTTGTTGAGCCATGGCATGGAGGTAGCGCGCTCGAAATGAAGACACACTAGCTCGATGACACAAAACAGGGACACACATGCGCATACACGGACACAGGTGTCCTTAACTGTGCATGTGAAGACGTTTTAGGGGCAAAGCTCCTTATGGCGTGACTTGTGCGTCCCCCGTTGTAGTGCGTAACCTGTGGCACATACCCGCATACCAGTGGCACATATATACCCATTCTCGGGCGCTTATCCGAATGTCCACATGTTACGAAAAACGCAGCACGGCGTCGTTACCACGC
The DNA here is from genome assembly GCF_043290135.1 of Rhipicephalus microplus. Taxonomy (NCBI): domain Eukaryota; kingdom Metazoa; phylum Arthropoda; class Arachnida; order Ixodida; family Ixodidae; genus Rhipicephalus; species Rhipicephalus microplus. The sequence continues at coordinate 150,422,711 of NC_134710.1, read as the reverse complement.
TGTCAGTGTTAACAAAGCGCTGACAGCAGAAATGTGGTACATACTCTCGTTTAGTCTTTGGATTGTCCGCTGGATGGCGGTACTTGTATAGGATTATTATATGATAAAAATAAGCGAAATGGCGGTACTTGAAGTGTTCACTAGATGGACGGACAGACAGACACACGGACGGATGCACGAAAGGGCGCACAGACAAAAGCACGGACGGACTGACGGACGCTTCGCCCCACTCATCCTCATTGATTCCATGGATATGTTATGACTTTTTAAGTGCGCTGCAGCTCCGATATTATAACGAACGACTAGACGCAAATATTCGTTAATAATTATACAACCAAAGAAGCGCACTTTGCAGTTGGCACATGCAGAAATGTGCCGTGGGGAAAATTAATTGGCGTGCGCCTGACATGCGCCAACCTTTTAAAGCGGTCCATGTATTAACAGCGGTATCTATCTTCACACAAAACAGAAAATATCAAGAGAACAATCAGTGACTGCCATCTGCTCTCGTTTACGAATAGTAGTAACCATGAGGAAGTTTATCAGAACAAAACAGTTCCTGTCTCAGCCAGGACAAAAAAAGATATCACGCATTCCGCGCGCCAATTACAATAAAACGAAAAGCCGGGGTGCAGCAACGCAAAAGTACAAACAACATATAAGCGTTTCCACCACTTCCTTCAGCAACAATAGCAAACCGACGCGGCATTCCTGGAATTCACAAGTTCACTGTCCCTCGGCCACACAGCCCTCGCTCCAGCAAACGTGCGAAGGTCGTCAGCCTGCAGAAAAAAAGGGAGAGAAAGGCTCCACAAAAAAAAAGTACAAGACGAAAACAACAAAGAGGACGTCTTCTTCGGCGTACTACGTTCCACGTTTATGCCCTTTCAGAGGATGCGAATGCAGAACAAAACTGGTCAGACCGTGCGTGTGTGCGCAATGGACGTCAGAACGGACTGAGAAGCGAGAGAAAAAAAAAATAAAAGCGACGACGACGAGGCGAACCAAAATTGAGCCAACTTTCGTGATTTTTTTTCCCATGTTGAAACAGAAAGAAAAGCCTCGCCTTCTCTCCGCCTGTACCAGTGGTTGGTTTTATTTCTAACCGCCCAAAAACGTCGTTCCGGGTTCTTGTATTATATATACATCGTCGCTGACATTCCGCTCAACTGGAAAGCAGCACGCAGAGCACTGCGTACATGACAGCCTTCGGCGCACCTTGTCATGTGTCGACAAACAAAGCTTCAGTCACTATTAACACGAGGTTGACTTCCGAATCTGGTGGATCGCTTGGAAGCCAACGAGTTTCCGGTCACTCCATTTAGCCCGGTGCACCGTGAACGGCCGTATTCGACGGCGGCGGTGAACAAGCTCTGGTCGAGCAACGCCCCAATGCGTTGCTACTCGCCCGATGTATATTAGCGCACCGCAATCTCTAGCCTCCGTGGCGCTCGAGCGAGCAAGCCGCCCCACGAACGCACACTGCAATATAGGAGTTGCGATTCGCTTGAAACGCAATCTGTGACTCATGCAAAACACGTGGGACGTAATAAACGTTCCGTTGTGCAGGTAATTTCATTGTAGATTCGCCTTACTGAACTCTGCTTTCACCTCGTAATTAGCGACTAAGCCGATGAAAACATCCCCGCGCTCGATGCAAAAGCAACACTGCAACTTGCATTTGAGGCTGCGAGTGATTTGCTTCAGCAGTAACGAATTGAAAAAAAAAAAAAACATTCACCGATGTGCTGACGAATCGTTCACGCACACATGCACACACCGGTACGTGCCCTCTCTTGAGTCCGAGTCGACAGTCAGAATGTTTGACGAGCAAAAAAGGAAAAAGGAAACTGACCGAAGGAGTAATTTCTTGTCACCACACGCCCCACGCTTTATAGCAAACGCTCAGTGACTGCATTGAATCATGCAGTCAACCGAGTTAGCTGTCTTTTTTTTTAGTTTGATTGCCTTGGATATTGTCCAGGAAAGAAAAAAACAAAACAAATGCATCAAATAAAAGAGGCCGCTGTAGACAGGCACATACGAACTTTTTTTTTTCTTCCACAGTTTTCTTCATCTCCAGCATCTGCGAACAATTACCTAGAACTCGGGACAATGACAATGCGAGCACCCAATAGAATAAAAAAGCGTACGACTGAATTGCATGATGGCATTCGCCTTTTCAAAAATGATAAGTGTGAGGAAAAAAAAAAACATGGCAGACCACTGGTGGCCTTTTCAAGTCGTTCTACATAGAAAAGCACTTAGTCTGGCCGCAGAAAACCCACCAGTCGCATTAAACCCGCTCGCCCAGTGTTCGGCGCACTGAGGTATAATACAGTATACACAGGCTTAAAGCATCTGCCGCGCATGTCAGCTCATTTTCGTTGATAAACATCTTCAAACAGAACATGACCAGATCAGTGCATTACCAAGGCAGGCGTTCCCTCTTTTGAGGGAGATATGATGATGGTGGCCTAAGCGAATAGCTAGCCCCTTCAAACATTTTTTTTTTACCTACTGCACCGCTAGTTCTTTCGCCACAAAAAAAAAAAACTTGGCATTTTGTTATTTAATTCAGTAAGTCAGAATATAGAAAAGGACACCGAAATATACAACGGACACCATGATCGAACAAATCCCCATGAAACAAAGTTGATAATACAACAAAGAAGCGCTCTTTGCGTCCGCCCTTTCTCTTCGGTCCTTGCGTTTCGGGAGTTCAAAGTTGTTTCGTAATGTCTTACAAACTAGCCCAAGCTTAATCCGTGCATCACACACAAAAAAACGTGATGAACGGCCCAGAAACCAGCATATATAGCACAGCCAGAACAGTGACAGTTCACAAGCACGGTTCATTCATAATTTGGTAACACTCTACCGCCCTGCAGTGCATTAAAAGACGCCTTCAACGACAATGTCACCGCATATAACACTCTGTGTTTGTTTCTGCGTCATTAACGGCCGCGCTATTCTAATAAAAGTTAATATAGCCTGCAGTGATACGTGAAAACACGTCTTCCGGCACTTGCAGAATACACTCTATAGGCAAAATGACTCTCAGCGACTCAGCTACACGGTGCCCACTGAACGAGATGCATAACAGCGACAGGCGTAACCCATGACAAGACGATAAAATGGTGTTTCGTAGCCACGGCATCGCACAGGACAAATTGGCCTCTATATAGTACAAGTGGAATTACGCACTGCCATCCTCGCTGTTGATAACGCAACGTGTCGCTGGTTTTTAACAGCAGCACTCTTTTGAACTAGCTAACGCCTTGTTTCCGCATGAACCTCAGCCTGTGGAAGGAACTTCGGCAACAGGGTTTGACTCTTGTCGCTACATCCCGTGCCGACAACGCCAGCGAGCAAGAAAAACGCTCCTCCCATCCCCACTCGTTGGGGTTAGCAGTTAGGTATGCAACAAACGCACATCTCATTAGCGAGCAGTTTCACATCGAGTATCACCGACGTACGACTAAAAAAACTCATCAAGTAGTGATTTCAAGTATTGATGCAAACTCATCAAGTAGCGATGACGCCAGCCAACAGCGACAAGCACTTTTCATTACGGCAGAGCTGAGTGCACCAGCGTCGCAGACACGCAGAATTTTAATAGCAGCAACATACTCACCGCCATGCTGCTGCGAGCCACAACAAACTTTCGCCGATCATAACCCACCACTGTCTACAGGCACGCTGGAGTAGATCACAACGGCGACAGGACTATCGCCACAATTTTTTTTTTTTTTGCTCCAGCGAATTATACAGCGTCATGCTACTGACGAACGATAAAAACATGCTTGCTACGGTAATTGCATCTATTTCCGTCAAATACATTCAAGTGCTTTTGGAAGTTCACCGGGCCTTTATGTAGAACTCATTGCGTGACGCCGCAGCAAGACTAAACATTCGCGACGCGATGTTTGTGCGCAAGCGCCGATGTTTGGGACTGATGACGGGCACGTGCGTATATAGTGGACGGCCACGTCAGCTGGATTTTGCGACTGCTGCGGCTTCGCATCACCAGCGGTCGCCACCAACCACGACAAGAAAACTGTTCACGCGCACAGCACTATCACGGTGCACGAAACAGCAATAGGCCCTCGCATATATTTCACACGTCCTTTCTTAAGGCTCTGCGCGCCACATTCTGCAGAACGCAGCACCGACCACTTGCACGCATGTGCTGCATGCGCTCACAATGTGCGTATGCATAATGTTTCATCACGGAGAATGGCTATTTGAGACTTGCAAATAACGGCACCCACCTGTTCGAGGCAAGAAATCATATGGTGCCTTTCATCACGTCGCCATTTACGCTCGTGCATGCCGAAAATTCTGAGTGTACCGGCCAATATGCCCGATGGAAAGAAACTCCACGCGCTGAAAGTCGCCGAGGCGATCCCTCCGACACGAGGGCCGGCGACGGAACCACGGCGGAATCGGCATTTCGCTGCCAATTAAGTCCCTATAGATTTTCCACTGTTACAAAAAAAGCGAGAAAAAAAAGTCGAAGGACCTCAGGACCTGCGAGAATATAACAGACACCGAATTTTCGTGAAAAATGTTAAGAGGCCCTAGAGTACACTCAGATTCACGTGCACACGGAATAACTCCAGGTGGTCGAAATTTCTAGTACGGCGTCTCTCATAATTATATCGTGGTTTTAGGACGTGAATTACCAGATATCATCAATTTTCGTGCACAGTGGTCGCGGTCAATGCCGTGATGGTTGTTTTCGTTAACATTCGGTCTATTAGCCACGAACCACTTCTTAGGTCACGCGAAATTACATGGAAGACGGCCCTAACCTATTTAAGTTCTACCAACAAAGCACACAATCATAAAAATAGCACGTCATGAAAAGTTACATATACTGCTTTGTCAAATAAAGAGAAAGGTTTTAAATTGCCTTCTTATTAGACGATGCCTCTCAACATGATACAAAACTTTCTCATGAGCAGCCCCGCCGCGGTGGTCTAGTGGCTAAGGTACTCGGCTGCTGACCCGCAGGTCGCGGGTTCGAATTCCGGCTGCGGCGGCTGCATTTCCGATGGAGGCAGAAATGAAGGAGGCCCGTGTGCTCAGATTTGGGTGCACGTTAAAGAACCCCAGGTGGTCTAAATTTCCGGAGCCCTCCACTACGGCGTCTCTCATAATCATATAGTGGTTTCGGGACGTTAAACCCCACATATCAATCATTCTCATGAGCAAAACCAGCACTCTTTGCCGATGTATCCAGTGTTGCCTCATCATTATTCTTGGAACGATTCGCCTTCGCATAACACTGCTTTGAAAGTCGAAAACCACGAACGGCTGGTATTCCGCAGTTTGCACACAGAAACAGCCACCTAGACGGAAGAGCCAGTGACTGCGTGTGTCAGCCGTTTCGGCCGCCGTCACACTTCACAGCCTTTCGACGTGACGACCACCGCCCAAGGACGCAGACAGACAGAACGAAGGCTGCGGGTAATTGAAGTTGCCTTCGAGCGCCACAAACTCGCACAGCGGGAGGCATCTTTCTATACGACGATGGATGGAAAACTGCCTACATGAACAATCAAAAGTGACACGGCATGAATGCAATTGCAGACAGCCCCATCACACGGCGATACACTTAGGCTGTCATATGTGTGCATTTGAATACGCTCCCGTTTTCCCATTACCACGACGTCGTGCGTGTATTTAAATATATTCTCACGAATACACTGGCAATCCTTTCTTGCAACGACATCACTACATATACGAGTTGCATTGTGCAACTCCTAATAGGCTGCTGCTGTAAACCAGCGAACATTATTATCAGTCAACCCCTTATCTCCAAACGCACAGCTTCGAAAAGTGCACACGACCGGCGTAACTACGTGGGATCACTTAACTGAAGTTGACATCGCCGCAAGAATGCCAGCTTGTGTCACGCTGAAACGTCCATTGTCACAACTAAAGGTGACCCTTAGCACACACGCGTCAGTTCTATTAACATATGTGTGTTTGTCCATATCACCGTTGCTTAAATGGCAACAGCTATGGTCGCAACGGTTATAGTATAGTCTGCGCTGATTGATATGTGGGGTTTAACGTCCCAAAACCACCATATGATTATGAGAGACGCCGTAGTGGAGGGCTCCGGAAATTTCGACCACCTGGGGTTCTTTAACGTGCACCCAAATAGTACACGGGCCTACAACGTTTCCGCCTCCATCGGAAATGCAGCCACCGCAGCCGGGATATATAGTCTGCGCTGTCATCCACTCAAATGGAAAACAACATTGTGGAATTTCGGTAGACGAAATGTCTATCGAAGCGTAGTGCCGTTAAACACGCAACGGAACCGCCTCACAATCGATGTAAAGGTACGACGAGAATATTTCCCGATAGACTGTTGGGGAAGAAAAATAAAACTAAAAGAACACGCGGGCACGCCATAATGCCATTGTCGTACACACGATCTGCACGCCTATACTGCGGAAGCAAATGCTCTGCATCATCGCCGCGTTCGACAGACGCATTTCTCGCGAGACAGAGAAACGAGGATATCGGGTGACACTGCAAATGCAGCTCGCCCTTGTTGTGACGCCCGCTATACACTTCTCCGTCGCATCACGCTCGCTGAAATACGAGACTGGAAGCCGAGCGGCTCGGAACGCCCGGAAGGCGAATTAGACGCGACCCTGAAGCGGTAACTGAATGGAGTCAGGTGACGCACACGCAACGCGATGTTCCTTCACTTCCGTATCGCATAGACTCAGCTGTATACAGCCTACACAAAGAGAATTCAGCAACAGCTTACACAAAGGGAATTCAGCAACAGCTTACACAAAGGGAATTCAGCACGCGTACGCCATAGCCCAGACGTCACGTTCCCCGAACTTAATAGGCTGCCACGGTAAACAAGATGACGTCTGTTCATGGTTCTTCACAATTTACGGCACTCTCGTTGAGCTGCTGAGCTAAGAAAAAAAAAACATAGCATGAAGGGGCGTTGTGTCTTCCTCTATCGGCAAGTCTCTGGAAAGATAACTTACCCAGGCAACATAAACAGGGCGGAGTGCGTAGCCATTTTCAGCAATGTCCCGTACCATACGGTTTAAAAGCGGCGTGCGCAATGAAGGAGTGTCAACACAAAAATTTCGCATGTTCATTTTCCTGTTGCAGTAAGGTTATCTGCAACAAGAAACAACTCAGTTATGACGGCTGGAAACCCAATTTCTTCGTGCGCGCGACAATTTCGGTTTTAGAGGGCACAGAGAAAAATTAATAGATTTCTTTCTCTTTTTTTTTTTTTGGTAAGCACAGTTGCTCATGTGAACACACAAAACTGTGACGTTCGACGGGTGCGGCAGAGCATGCACGTGATCGCCACGCTTGATTGATTGATTGATTAATCAATTGATTGATTGATATGTGGGATTTAACGTCTCCAAACCACCATATGGTCATGAGAAACGTCGTAGTGGAGGGCTCCGGAAATTGCGACCATCTGGGGTTCTTTAACGTAAACCCAAATCTGAGCACACGGGCCTAACAGCATTTTCGCCTCCATCGAAGATGCAGCCGCCGCAGCCAGGATTCGATCCCGCGACCTCCGGTTGAGCAGCCGAGTGCCTTAGCCACCACCGCGGCGGGGCTGATCGCCGCGCTGAAACCTATAGTGCAGGGGCCATACAAGGCAACATGGGAGCCAACAAACTCGGGAAGTAGGTGGTGGTTGATTGTTTACATTAACCCTCTCATACGACAACTGTGAAGAACTGTCTGTAAAAGTTTCAAATCAATACAACGCCATTTAAAGGAACTCAATTAATAGTCCATTGCAACAAAATTACTTTGTCAATATATTAATTTACATGCGTCACAGATTTAATTAAATATCCACGCCCCCTGAAGCTATAGTTATTGATGCTTTGTTCTGGCATGAATAAAACGAAGTGACAGACTAGAATTATAGAGCAAGTTCATTCTTGGTTGTTATGCCTAGATTGAGCAAAGTTAAAAAACGCCATGCCTGCGCGTAAGGCGCAGCACAGTCACAGCGAAAGCTGGAAGAGCGGCCTTTCAGAGCCATTTCTCAACACTCATTGGGTAACTGCTGCAAGCACACTTGGCTGGGTACCCACTAAGGCATTAATAATCATAATAATTTCTGGGTAGTAGGCCGGCATTCACTATGCTATACTTCGTCATTTTTCTGAGAAGTGTGGTATTCGCTAAACACTTGCAAGAAATTTTGTGCCAATTGTTCATGCAATGGCTGACGACGATAAGGAATTGTGCCTGAAGTGGGTATGCACCACCGTTAATAGCTGAACAAAAACAAGCTTTTGTAATGGGTTCGAGCATCGGGCGACCCACTCGTTACGCTATTCGCACTGTGTGACGCCTGGTTGTTCTTTAGCTGTTCTAAAACGCTTTATTACTCATATGAACGCGGTTACTTTCTCGACGTCAAACCTGCCTAAGGCAAATTTGCGAGTAAGTCCTAAAATTACCGGCGTATCTCAGTGGTAAAATACTGGGCTGGCACGCAGCAGACCCGTGTTCGAGTCCCACTGTTTCCTTGCAACTATGTTTTTTTTTTTTTTTGTGCGAAGTGGTTATGGACATCGGCGGCGGACAACTACGGCGCCGCGCATGACCCGAGTTGTGATCTCATAACCGCTTCCGCTGTAATATACTTTTCACATGGATCGCATGAGTCAAACGGCTCGTCGGACGTGCTGGTGCCTTCAGAAAAATGATCATACACAAAAATTACACTACGCGATGACGCTTATTATTTTTTTTTTTTGCCGGTGTATAAATTAATCCAAAGCTATATGTACCTTGCTTTTCCTTAGCCCCCAGTTGATACAAAATAGTCGGCTGCTGACTCGCACCTCATCGGATCGACTATCGGCTGTGGTTGCTGCATTTTCGATGGATGCGGAAATGTTGTAGGCCCGTGTACCCAGATTCGGGCGCCCCGCCGCGGTGGTCTAGTGGCTAAGGTACTCGGCTGCTGACCCGCTGGTCGCGGGATAGAATCCCGGCTGCGGCGGCTGCATTTCCGATGGAGGCGGAAATGATGCAGGCCCGTGTGCTCAGATTTGGGTGCACGTTAAAGAACCCCAGGTGGTCGACATTTCCGGAGCCCTCCACTACGGCGTCTCTCATAATCATATGGTGGTTTTGGGACGTTAAGCCCCACATATCAATCAATCAATCCAGATTTGGGTACACGTTAAAGTACCCCAGGTGGTCGAAATTTCCTGAGGCTTCCACTACGGCGTCGCTCATAATCATATGGTGGTTTTGGGACGTTAAACCCCATATAATCAATAAATCAATCAACCAATGCAAAATAGCAAAAACAAGTGGTGTACACGATTGAGTACATATATCGAGTCAAAGGATTTAAAAAAAACCGGGTTGATTTCGATGTTATGACGTGCTCCGATTTGCCCACAGCTGCGAGGCGTCATTCAATAATGCTTTTGAACATGTTCCAAGCTTCATTTTCCACCGATGTTTTGTACATGACGTGTGATTTCATGTCCAACCTAATCAATATCGCAATTTATCTCGCCTTCAAAAGCTTGAGTCAGTGCCCCTTTCATATGCGCGAGAAGGTGTCACAAGCACTTTTCTAACAGCATTATCTGTCATGCACGCTTGAATAATGATGAGATAATAGCTTAAAAGTGATAAGGAGACCTGTAGGGGGGATCATCAGATGCACGTCTCTTCTATACGCCGCGGCGTAAAATTCTTTCACGTTATGTTAGCGGGCTGCACCTGATGTCTAGCACAGTTACGGGTAAGAGTTCGAGGATTCAAATGACACCCACATTTGTTCTTTCTTCATATCACATTGACGGTGACTGTAAATTTCGACACACAGGTTTCAGCGTCTGCTCCTATCGGAACGGCCACAGAGGAAACGAGCAAGCCTCGGCAGGCGCGTCGTAACCAGCATAATATACATTCGCGCGCGCCCGTTTAATGCAAACGCGGGCGCTCTAACGAGCACGAGCAGCGAAACATGTATGACCGCATGGACGATTCGCTACCTCCAGCACCTTCTAGCACGCGCAATAACGGGCGCACGCAAGGTGTAAGGGGAGCGGAACGGCACAAGCAAGCCAGCCACAAGATGAAGAACATGCGGTGCGGGGATGCGGAACGAACAACACACTCTTGCGCGAGAGCGCCGAGTGGGGGCGCCGGCCATCATCCACGGTGCCCATCCAGCCCGCTCACGTGCGCCGGTCGCTGCTCCCGCCGGCGCAGCACCGACACCACACTTCACCGGCGAGAGTAGTGGCACGCGGAGACGGCGAAACAAACAAACAAAAAAAAAACATTACATCTCTCCCGGCACGGACGAGCTCAAGTAGACACGAAGGCACGAAACGTGAGCGACAGCGTACGTAATAGAAGAACGCGCTTTGGCCGGTTCGAATCATACATTAGAGACCAAAACCACTACAATTTTAATTGCGGCGCAAGAACTCATTAAGAATGTTCTCTCTTTTTTTTTTTTTTAACGCGGACCCCCGAATGCCTGCAAATACAACACAGAACCGAGGTTTCTGTTCTGCGCGTGTGCTATATAATATCGTGGAAGGATACAAGTTTTGAGATCGCTGTCCCGGCGGCTATAGCTTCCAAGTTCCCTGAGAGCTCCTTCATGTGCGGCAAGCTAAAAGCACTTCAGCGAAATGAGAGTACCACGGCCCCGAATACGGCAGTCCCTTGCTTCCCGCCATCGCCAACCGGCTGCTCACAATGACGCAAACTGGTGTCAGAACCGGTAATAACCCACGAGTAACGCTAAGTAAAAGGCAACTCGAGCCAATGGTTTAACAAGAACAAAAAGATGATCTGGGTGAGAATAGTGATGTCATCATCGCACTTTCACATACACATTAGCGAAGTAGTGGATGACTGGTTCCTGCTATAAAATACGTAAACTGGGCTTGGAGCACGTACGTACGAGCGAAAATTCCATTACAGGGTGCATTCACAAGTGCGGCCCAAATCCAAAATGAGCAGCGCGTACTCGGTTTGAACTGTGGACGTCAGTCGCACCGACTAGTGAAGAGCAATAGTTTCGGTCACACACAGGCCGCTCAGTGTCCGTGGGCTGGCTGCAGCGTTTCACCGACCTCAGAGAGCGTCCTCGGCTCGTTTTTGCTCCGTCGTGATTAAAGGCATTCATTCCCGACTGGCTATACAATACGCGGCCCTGAAGTCGTCATGCTCCAACTGTTCCCAAGTCTTTTCTCCTTTTGACGTAACTCACGCCGCTATGTCAAGGACAGCGCGAGCATGCGCCGTTTCTCGGCCGCGCCAACGGCAACAACGCCGCTGGGGACTGGCGCACAAAAGAAGCGAAAGAGGCCTCCTCTCGTGACGCAATGGCCTCTCGTTTGGGTCAGCATTATTTAAGCCATGTCCGCACGAGGCGTTTAAGAAATGTCAGTCGTGACCAACGCACGCAATTTCCGCAGCCGTTAAATATCGCTGATGATGGGTGCCCGGTTTAAGCACATTTAGAACAAAGCCAATAGATGTTAATGATCGGGTTACGTGACCACGAAAGACGGGAGAAAAGACGATATAAAGCCGCGCCGAGGAAGGCCACTTGTGAAAAGGAGAGATTGCGTTTGCCATTTGGGCGCGAGACTCTATAGTGCTACTTCGCCTGCGTGCTGTCACCGATATTTCCACAACGCAACAATAGTTCGATGATTCACCGTAGAATGCAGCTCTTCCGCGGCTTTGGGATAAGTGCCACAGCGCAAAGCTATCACAGGCTTTATTTAGGTCGACGGTCTTCCGACGTGTACTTACAGAAGTGCCAGCATTCAACCGTCTTCGCAATCTGTCGCCACTCAACAGGCAAGTGCCGCAACACAAGGATCCGACTCAAAATTGTGACGCAATCCCGCGTAATGCGCTTTCTCCGAACATCCAAATTCTATCTGTATAGACAAACCTTGCGGGCCGGTAGCCTCGGAAGGTAGAAAGAAATGTGCTGCGGGACATTCACTCGGGTCAGTACTATTAAACCACCGACGAAAAACGCCGGTCACGGTCGATACCATTGAACTCAACCTCGAACTTGATCGGTAGTTACTTTTCTCGCACTTAAATTTACTTTTTATTCCTTGAACGTGCCACCGCTATCATCACCACGAGGCGACAACGAGTGGAAAGAAACGGAACCACACGATGATTAGAAGGACCATGCAGTGGGAGGCTCAGCTGGATACACAAGACATCGGAAACCATCTACAGTTATGGTTAACAGTGTTCGAAAGGCGGAGACAGCAAGCCATGGCTACCAGTACTGAGGAGGCCACCTTTACTTTGGTCAAGTATATATGAACTGGTCAATCGAGAGGGTTAATTTCCTTCTGAATCTCGGTGTTCTTGAATACTGCGAAAAACCTTGGGGCACCGGCATACAACCCTCGCCGAATGAACAAGCGATCCTGGACGACACTCAATTACGGATTGTCGAATGTTATCTTCCGAATTGTACTTTCAACTGCGGCTCCAAAACGCAAACGAGGCCAACCAGAGAGGGAATTCGAAATTATCCTATCTTTTTTTTTGCGTTTTTTGACGAGCCCCGCAAGGTTTCCCAAAGACATCCTGCTGGGAAACGGCGCGGCGGCGTCCGCAACGGAGGAGCGACAGGCGGCAGCTCATTCTAGGCGTTACGAACAATGCGATGCGAAGCCAGACAGCCGTACGCGGCGGAGACTGATGTGCTGAAATTTCGACAATGACAAGGCAAAAGAAAAGAAGAAGACAAAGAGAAACCTTCGGTGCCGCGATGAGAAGAACAAGCCGGGGACCAGTTTTCTTCTTTTCCCGAGAGGGGCTGCCCTTCTCGCCCCTTCTGCCAGTCCCTCAACCCTCCTCGCCCGGCCGGAATTTCGCGGCTGCGTTTTCTCTATACCTCCTCCTCCTCCTCTTCTTCGTCCCAGACATACCGACGAAGTCAGCGTGCCATTTTCGCAAAAGTACCTGCTCTTACGAAATGGCTGCCCCGATGGCAAGATTCGATAGCTCGCATCGGCTGTGGTGGTCGCGTGCCTTCGCTTGTTGAACGTTTCCCTTTCACGTGTCATACAGTTATCCCTCAATATACAAGAGCGCGGATCACATCGTCGCGAGTAATAAAAAAAAGATACAAAGATAGGCACGAGCGCCACAGCTGTCATGCACAAGCTTGAACTGAAAACTGCGACGGCCCAGCCTCTTTCACTAGTTTTTTTTTTTTTCTACCCACTTCCTGTTTCTCGAAGCAATGTACCCCTGCAGAGACAAAAAAAAAAAAATTCAGGTTCCTAGAAGTTTACTGGTTCGCAGTCCGCAGCGTTCCAGTATAGAATATATATCTTCTTATAATACAACTGGGGTAGTATTGCCACGTTGCTTGAAAATGCATGACTCACACATGAAGCATAATCTTAGTTTTAGCCCCGCCGCGGTGGTCTAGTGGCTAAGGTACTCGGCTGCTGACCCGCAGGTCGCGGGTTCAAATCCCGGCTGCGGCGGCTGCATTTCCGATGGAGGCGGAAATGTCGAGGCCCGTGTGCTCAGATTTGGGTGCACGTTAAAGAACCCCAGGTGGTCAAAATTTCCGGAGCCCTCCACTACGGCGTCTCTCATAATCATATGGTGGTTTTGGGACGTTAAACCCCACAAATCAATCAATCAATCTTAGTTTTAATGACGTCAAAATGGTACCACTAACACTACTTGGCCCGTCTAGGCATCGTGCCGTCATGCTGCTGCAAGCACGTCCAAGCAATAAAACCGTATTCAGAACCACGTTGGCTGTTTGAACGATACCAAATAACAGACGGCAGCCAATCGTGATTAGAACATGAGATAACGTTGCCAACCGATGCCGCCGAAACACACACACACACACACACACACACACACACACACACACACACACACACACACACACTGCGCGACCCTGACCGCTCCTCTCGGGTAATCACAACGAGAAAGAAGCTCAAACGCAGAGGTGAAAGAAAACGTCGAACGAAACCACCGGCATTCGCCGCAGCAGCCGACTGAGGACGCGCCGCGAACCCTGGTGTTTTGCTCCCAGTGTTATAGTCTCGACTGTTTCTGTTTCGCTTTTGCAACATCACCGTTGCCAAAGAATTGCCAAAGAGGGGAAAAAAGGGGAAGAGCTCACGACACCCTTATTATTGGAAAGTGAATTCCCTGCCATGTTCTTCCGCTCGAGTGCAAGTTCACTCGACACGAAATAGCTTTTTTTTCTTCTCCGCGCTGCTCGCGTGTCAACACAGCCTGGAAGCCGCCTCCGCCTCGCATGCTCACCGCGGCTCGGATTCGAGCGAGCAAGGACACAGGCGCTCATGTCCTCTGCTCGACAGTCGCCCGACAGCCAGCATCCACAGCGAAGGCATCACGTGGCGTAGGGCCGACCAGAGACACAACAGCATCGGCCAACAGCAACAGCATCCCCTAACACCACGTTCGCGCCTCGGCGCGACAGACTCACCAGCGGAATCGCTGGAATAACTTGACGCTGTATTTACCTGTTCACAAAATGAACCGGCGCTGCTGCTGTGACGGTGCACATACGGAGCAACGAACAGCAATCATCGTCACTTATTAAATTGAGCGATCGAGCGCACTTAAAATAATTCTAGCTATCATCAGCCGATGACAATGCCGTCTACTACGTAGCGTAAACCATTCGCTAAGCAGAAAGCTCCTTCGTAAACATCACTCCATGGAGCTTAACTCGCCGTCACATACCGACAAAGTAAAGCTTTGTCCTCAATAAACAGTTCGTCGAGTCGCTCATTGCCTGAACGCTTTACGAACAAACTCGCACCCTGTCTAATGCAGAGTGGAGCACAACATAACAGAAAATGTGCGAAGTATTCGGATGGCAACCTGTTAACAACTGCAGCAATTTAGCTACGTCAAATAGAATGAAAAAAAAAATGCTTCAGAACAGTAGTTTGCTTCATGCGGAAAGCTGGGAAGTAGCTGCAAACTCGGCATCACTGAAAATTCTGAAAGCTTTAAGAACACTTCATTTTTTATTCCGAACGTTCGACGGCTATAAACAAATGGAAAAATAATTACCTTGCTTCAGTTTGCTGCGTTTTTACCTTTACTTGTTGATTTTTTTAAAATTTAGATAAGCGTGTTTTCTTTTGTTTTTTTGCTGCAGGACTTGAGAGAAATTGAGAAGCCGAGGAGATATAGACCTCAACGTCTCTCTCCCAACACAAGCCAGTCAGAATAGAGAAATGGAATGGAATAACAAACATATTTAATTATAAAACGTCACGTTTATGTACAAAACTTTACGTTGACAGATCAGGGTTGACCGGATCGTCAGAAGCGATTAAAATCAGCGCTGCTGGAGACACAAGCAAACGCGTGATGAGCAATATCATTCATATTAGGGCCGAAACCGCGAGAGTGAAGCGTGAAATACAAAATTTAAAAAAATGCAAGAAATACTGGAAAATTTTACTCGCGCCAATCGTTGCGCATGCCCAAAGCGCTCTGGAAAATGTACGATCCAAGCTTCAGATTGACAGGATGCCAAACTCGTCCGTTGTGAATACATTCGACGATGCGAAATATAATTATCCCGCTTAATATAAAAGCTCCACATACTTCCAGTAAAAAACGACTAATACACGCGAGCCAAAGAAGGACTCACTCTTTTATGAGCTACCTATGCTGCATACGGTACCGACAGCCGTCAGGACTTCGGTGTCAATCATATTCTCGGTGACTGAAGTTGCCAGTAAATGGAGATACAAAACCCCACATAGAACACCTATCCGTATAGCACAAAAAATCAGGAGTCGATATATACATGTATATAATTTCTCGAACTCGTCATGGACGCAAGCCAGATCCGTGTTGTTCGGACGCATCACGCTAATACAGCACGCAGGGCTGCCGGGAGAAATACCAACGCACCGTACCTGCACATTAGCATGCGTTAATACCACTCCGAAGGCTACAACGAAGGACGCGCGTGAGCATACGCCTCACGAAGACAAAGCGCAAAGCGAAGGCTTCACTTTGAATGCGTCCGCCGTTTACCTTGGAGCGAGGAGAGCACTGCAATGCGTGCGCACTAACACCGGGCCGAGCCGGCTATAGTGCCTCCACGCGAACGAGAGCAGCTCGCGATGCCGGCGGAAGGCGGGCTCCGCCAAAGATCCTGGCCCGGCACACACGCTCGGGCCGCTACTGCGATCATACGAGAACGATCTGGTTCGCGGTTACAGAGCCAGCCCGAACATCGCTCCAGCAAGGGAGCTTACAAACGAGGGCACGCAAACAAAAAGGAACGAAAAAAAGGAAAAATGAAGTACCCCCTGTTTCAACCAGACTGCCTGTGAATTGAAGGCGCCGCCGAGAGACGCGCGCACGACACACCCCGGAGCTACTAGTAAAAGCTGTACACCATCAAGAATACACACGACGACGCAGTTTCGCGTCGTCCCCGCCACGCGCTTCTGAACGCGGAAAGGGAACGCGTTTAAGGCACGCCGTTATCGGCCCGATCCTCGAAGTCGGCGCCGAGGAAGACGAAATAAAGAAGCAGGATCTTAGCGAGAACATGCGCCACAAGCATGACGCAAAACACCAGAAGGAACAACGGAGGCATGCCTGTCTGGCGCTCCATGCGAGGGAAGAAGAAAAAGCAAGGAAAAATGGAAAGACATCTCTTGAGGTCAGCGACCCACTTCTCTTTTTCCTCGCGCCACCTTCTTTCGGCCGTTTCTTTCTTCCTCCCCGCAGTCCCTGCCTCACAGCGAGGGCCCCCAAGGCGTGGGAAGGACAAGTGTGTGTGTTAGCGTACGTATACGTTCCCGCCCGCTCTTACTGAAACGGGGATGGGGTGTGGGGGGTGGAATGATATTATTGGACACCATACAAGACATTGGCCACCTCCCGATCGGCGGCCGAAACAACGCAGCGTTCGAAAACTAAGAAACGGTCAAAGCGAAAGCGCAATTTCTCACCTGGTCCAGGTATGACTGAGTGGCAGCGCTCTCTTGACCCTGGTCTTGCATGTTGAGAGACAAGTCGAAGTTATCCATCGCCTGCACAAGACAAAGAAACAAGAGGAACCAGTTAGGAGGACGGAATGCCGTCCCAGCCGGCGATCGAGATTGATCAGCGCGCTGCCCGGCGGACGGGCACGTCCGCGAAAGCGGCACAACGACAACATTGACGAGACAAGACGTCGAAGCACGCAATTTTAAAGGACGCAGTGGGGTCGCTGCACTGGCAGCTTCACTCCGCCGCTGCTTACGAAAGGGCGTGATGTTCCTCAAAGGATAGACATAATCGATCAAACACACTCTTTTTTTTTTTTTCAGTTCACAAGTAGGTAAGAAACAGTCACTTTCTTGGCGAATTGTGAGACGAAGAGCACGCTGTGCGGTTAAAGAAAAACACGCGCTTCTTCACCAGTTCCAGACACACGTAGATTGATATGTTAGCATGCTCAGTTTAAACGTCCGTATGGCGCATAGCAAGCAAGAGGCAACAGAGGTTTACCCCAGCATAGCGATTTGGTGTGAAATTGAAGGTCGATCAGCATCCCACGGGTTCCCGGCCCAACATTCCTCTGAATACCGCTTTCCGAAACCATCAGTGATCGCTTTTTAATAAAGATATTTTCAATTCGGTCCCGTAACTTAACATGGGTGGGTTGGACAGAAGAGACCACCATGGCAAAGAGAAGGTGCGCAGCGGCGGCATGTTCGCCCCGTGAACGGAGCGCGAAAAAGATAACATATAATAATAATGACGAAAAAAAAAAACTGGCACACGGTCGCGATTCCAGGATCCGGGGAATCGAGAAATGAGGAAACAGTCGGCGCGAAAACGGAAAATGTAGGGCGGCTTTTGGCCGGGCGAAGGAAGGAGGGAAGCCCACAAATAATAATCATCCTCATAAAGAGCGACGCGGAAAACGAGGCCAGAACGGAGAAACTATGGCCTGCCCATTGTGCGCCAGAGTGAACGAGCAACGGCACGTCCAAAGCGACACGCTCGGCTGAACGACATCATCATCAATCTGAGCTTCTTTTGTTTCCCAGACTTTGCTTTGTTCTCGGCCGCGCGGTAGAGCAGGACGACGCAGGCTGCACCCGCAAAACGAGACGCGCGCACTCGTTCTCGCTAGCCCACACCGACAAGAAGCCATCGCGCCGAGGCACATGTAACAGGTTCTCTACCATACGCGCACTGACACGCTGCTAAGGTTTCGGTACGTACGAGTTGCGTGCGATTGGCTATCAACACCACACCGTTCCTCTGTTCCTCAAACGATCAGCTTTTTTTTTCTTTTGAGTAGAAACGTTTCTGCAAATTTTTCTGCAAAACGCTTCTGCAAAATTTTATGCCCCGTAGTGAAATTCTAACAAGTTTATTCGAATCCAGTAGCCGAACTCCTCAGACAAATATATAGAGCAGGTACTATAACTATGTGACGAAGATTAAGTCTATTGCATAAAAGTAATTAACGCTAAAGTTGTTCTATTGTATTTTCTCTCTCGCCGCTGAGCGATTTATCGTGACGCCAACACGAATTAAAACGTCCTCCATAGTGAGCTTGAAGCATTGAGCGGTAAGGAAACTGCAGAATATCCACGGCCGGGGAAAGGTGCGATAATCACGCTGCTGGGCGTATTCGACAAGGACGATCACTTACCAATCTTGTTACAATACGAAGGAGACAGCTCGACACCGCGTGATTAGCCCGTCGTGGAAAACAGGGATAGAGATTGAGCCTTGTGGCAGCCCGTTATTAAGAGAGCATCATAACCACGCAACAAGAATTGTTTACAAAAGTGGGACGTGCATACGCTGCAGAAATTCGTGCGCACATATTGCCTAGCTTACGACATCGGGATCAATCCACACAGAGGTTCCGAGGCTGGACAAGGCTGAAACGTGTCGACTAATCTCGAAGGCGACGCACGCGGCCCGAGTCATGCAAGAGATGATGACTCCACTCGATCCTATAGCACGTGTGCAGCCTCAGCAGAATGTTGCGGACCATTTCTCTGCATAGGCGACACAGATATTTCTCTCGATCATTGCGCGTTCTTGAACCGCGATAAAGAAAGCGAAAGGGGAAACGTGGCCTACGACACGCGGCTCCCTCAGGTTAAAAGCGCGAACGTTTCAGGTCACACTGCACAGGCTGCCGCTGTCGGCCGTGTGCGCCAGCCTCGGTGACGTGGCCAGCCTAGCGACACCTGCCGGAACAGGCAGTATTAGAATGCCGACGCGAACTGTACCGAAAATTGCCTTATTGAACCTTTTGCGCGGAAGTAGCTAGCCGCTTGGACAGGCTACAGAACTCCCGCATCTATCCTTTCATTTTCTTTTTGTGGCTTTTCCACGTTTGGTCTTATCTTCGCTCTGTTTATATCTGTTTCTTCTCCCCCCCCCCCCCACCGCTATGTATACATAGTGGTGAGGGGTAGGGGGTGAAGTGAGGGTAGCAAACCGCATGCTTCAATCTTGATTGACATCACTGCCTATTCCTCCCTTATTTATTCATTTTTTACTTCTCTATACCACCACCACTGCGCATAAGTGAGGCCGGACATGAAGACCGAATAAAACATTTATATGCATTTTTTTTTCGAATCTTTTAGTAAGGAAAACCATTGGCTTTTGCCGCCGTCCGGACTCTGTTAACCACAGCTTCACTGCTTTGCTTCACTTTATTACCTTAAAGACAACGGTTGAAAGGCCAGTAAACAACTGCGAGGTTCAAAAATTGCTATAGAGAAATATGTGCACTTGTGCTTAGTGAACATGCTGCCGCAATTATTTTGCGAATACGTGCTATATTGAGGAAGTTACAGAGGTTAGAACATCGGTTTCGGCCAGTTTCAAATTTTCGCACGACCTCGCCAACCTTTTCTCTCACAGGGAGGGGAAGGTGTTGCCCATCGTCGTCACTGCTTTAAACCAATCGACGAGCTGCGTGCCACGCCACCGATCGGCGACTTTGCGTCACTGCGCATGAAAGGAGGATTGGTCCGGAGTAGGAAAGGAGCGCGAAAATTGTTTTTCTTAATGGAGGCTCTGCGCGGCGCACAGCGCTATAATATTTGGAAAACGTGATCGCCACAGCCTATGAATTGCCGAGCTTCTTTGGGGAATGTAAAACAAGTCTGAGTCTGTTGACCGGCCCTTTAAGGGATATTACATAAGGGGTGGGTTAAGAAATGATGGTTAGAGAGAGTGATCATGACAAACTGGTCTTGTTGCTGCTCGGGGTCCGCGCTGGTCCCCCTTTCGCTCGACTGTCGTGGGATTATGTTTGGCCAATACTTTCGAATTCTGTTCGCATGCCCAGGCCAAGCGGTACAACGTGTCCATCTGAGGACAGAATTTGCATATCGGATTGTACGACGTTGGGTCTATCATAAACACATATAATGATTCTCAACAGAAAATCTTTGGTAATCATCACTTGCGCTGCCTAATTTATTTGCCATCTGGAGGGGCTGGAGGTCGTCGTGGTAAGCGAGGTTTTCGCAAGTGCCATGACGCCAACTGACATACAGTTTATGTTAGACCGGAAGACTCGTTGTGCCACAGTACGCAAGAACACCAAAATCATAGAAAAAAAAAACGAAGTTGCGCCATGGAACACGGGAAGCACTGAAATGAGAGGACATGATAATAGTTAAAATCGCGAGCCTTGTTCGCGACTTTAAAACAAAACACTGCGATTCCGGTGCCTGAGTTGTACATATACATACAATAGAAATTAGCAGTGAGATGGATTTTCTTACTAGATTCATACCTATATACAATACCAAGTCGAAAGCTTTTCTACTGCATGAAAATCATTCCTATTCCATGCGTTTCTAAACATTGCCGTTATAAGCTTTCAGGTAACCTCATCCAGCGCTTGATGCTGAGCGGCCTCGCCTCACATTGTGTGACGTTCAAGCAAACGTTCTGCATGACCCAGCCACTGTAAGCCAGATGTCAACGTTGTCGTTTGACACAGTCCACGCGTTAGCAACGATGAGGGACAAGGTCAATCAATTCGGGAATGAGAGGTCCCCAGTGACGTCTACGGGACTTGCAGCGAGCGTGGCCCAGGGCCTACAATGGTGAAATAAAAGTGCTGTCAAACGAAAGCGGACGCGTTAGGCCGGTCAAAGGGAGTCGTGTTTCACGTGGCGGGACCAAAGCATGCGCCTCACGACGCGCGGAAAAACTACGCCGCCGAGAAAACCCGGTCCGATATGGAACGGGACAATGAAGCCCAGATGGGCAGCCCGGTTCTGTGCCCCAAAGGAGCTCGCCTCACAGGAACAAGACTCTCGCACGAGGGACAACAGGCAGGATACGGTTGCCGTAAACCGAACGAAGCCTTCCAGTTACGCCAACGCGACATGCTGGTCGACATGTTACGGAAACAATTTTAACACAATCCAAATACATCTTTTGCTTATTGATTCTCTTTTCGTGTTCAATTTTGTTTTCTACATCTTCGTCTTCTTTCTTCACCTTTTTTTTTCATCTTCATCTCTCTTCAAATTGCCCTCCCTCCTTCTTAATTTCCCTCACCCTAACCATCACTCACCACGCTGTCCATGGTTGCGCAACGGTTCATCCTCTCACCAGCACTCCTTTACCTCCTCCCCCTTACATCCATTTTCCACCTCCTTGCAAAAGTGTACCATACAAGGCGATTCCATGCTTTACACTCTTATGGACCTTCTCTTTTCCTCCCTCCCCACTTTCACACCAATCGGGTCTTACAGTATTGAGCAACGAGGACATCGATGCGGGGCACGTCAAGTACACCGGCGAGTCGAAATAAAAAAAAAAAGCGATGCTTCCGCCTCGCTTTTCCGCTCGGCCAGCGGCAACCATCGATGGACTCGTATTTTACGTACTGCGGCCTCAACGAGGCTACAGCAGGAGTGGAGAAAGAAGAAAACAACAACAACAACAAATCAGCATTCATAGCAGGCTCCCAAAAGTTCTTAAAGTGAGAGTGAACCAACATTTCCGGGTAGCGAATTCCAGGCTTCTATAGTTGAACAAAGAACGCTATTTTGAAAACATGTCAGTGCAGGTGGAAAAAGTTGCAATGTTGAGGACGTGGTCACTCCTCGTAGACAAAGATCTGTAAAACGTTTGACATGATTCTAGAGGGACGATCGCGAGAAAAATCGATTAAATTGCGCAGAAATTTTAGGCATTCAACATGGCGACGCTTTGCAAGAGTAGTGAGACCCAGCGGCTCCTTGCGCGGCTTCTTAAAAGCCAATCACGTCCCCGTCACAGAGCGCCATTCCTGCCGACGGCGATGACGAGGAACGACTGGCGGCGCCACGTCGTGAGCACACGAAGAAGCTACTATTGTGAACAACGTAGAATCGGTACAACCGAAAGTTGGGCGAATTGGCGTCTTCGTACTTATAGCGCCTTTTTAGGCCGACAAGATAATCTGTAGAAGAGCCGCGCATTTGCCCAGCGAGTCGCTAACACGATGACGGTGATGACGATAAAACACAGAAGGCATGTCCTTCGTAGCAAGATTCACAGATTCGGTGTCCGCATTCCCCTTCGCAAAGTAAGCCCCAACCAAGCACCCACCACTGAAAATGAATGAATGAATGAATGAATGAATGAATGAATGAATGAATGAATGAATGAATGAATGAATTGATTGATTCGTGGGGTTTAACGTCCCAAAACCACCATTTGATTATGAGAGACGCCGTAGTGGAGGGCTCCGGAAATTTTGACCACCTGGGGTTCTTTAACGTGCACCCAAATCTGAGTACACGGGCCTACAACATTTCCGCCTCCATCGGAAATGCAGCCGCCGCAGCCGAATGAATGAATGAATGAATTGGCTACCAATCAGTAGCCTAGAACCGTCAACAGTTTCGACTTATTTCCTTCCAGCATTCATTTGTTATCCGAAGCATTATATATACATAAAATTTACATTTGTGCCATAAAACGGGCCAGCAGCACAAAGGGGACTTAATCAAGAAAGCGGAGAATGTGCATTCATTACGAACCGTTACTTGTTATTTGAAGAGCTTCCTTCTGCGCAATTCAATAATGCCACAAATGGCGCTTGATTTGCATTTCTCGCTCTGAAAGCGCCACAAAATGACAAAAAAAGAGGAAGGGGATGGGGGGTACGCGGAGCTCGGGGAAGAGCGCCGAGAGAAGGCAGCTGCACGGAATGAAGAGCAGGAAATGGGCTCTGCGCGCATGTGTCACAAATGGGCTCCGGACCATTTACATGCCAATAGGAGAGACTGCAATCAGCCTGGCTGCCTTTCTGCAGCCTAATTGCGGCTGCAGTCGGCGGCTTGTGGCGGTTACGAGTGCTAGCCATGGGCCCCTGTGACGACGAGAAAAACACTGCGTACATGAAATAAGCCCACAACCACGCACCGCGCAAGCGAAAACACTCTTGACTACACACTCATACACCGTCCGATGCGCCATCCTTCTAGGTCCCAGCGTATAAATACACCGCGTCATTCTCCGTTTTGCGCAGCTGCACGTTGTCGCATGAAGCGCAATACAGGCGTGCGGAGAAGTGGTCAGAGATAAGCGTGACGAGAGCGCGTTGTGGCTTCCATAATGGCGAGCATCGAATGAAGCGCGCCCGAACAAGGACGCTCTGCTCAAGACAAAGAAAGCGTCACATGTTAGCGAACAAGACCGACGGAGATTCGCTAAGTGCGACCCATTAGGTCTTGCCAAACAATACGTGACGCCCCGGTCGCACTAACTCAGAATACTGGCATACACCTAGCAGCGGCGGGCTCGGGAAGTGGGGCAAATTTATTCCAGGCCGAATGCCTAATCACGCTGGCTGCGCCCCCACTCCGCCCCCTTTCCCGGCGACGCAGCAGCAGCTCGGCCAGGAGGTTCCTTTCATGCTTCTGGTCTGTCAACAAAGGAATTCCGCACTGGGTGCTCGTTTATTCGACGACGCGCTGTCTTTGGCATGCAAATCCACGTTGCCAACGGATCGGAACGCCATTCAAATGTAAAGCGGAACGCAGGCTCAACATGCGCAGCACCCGCGGCACGAAAACAACCAACGCCTCGCCAATCGTGTCTCCGCGGCCTGAAGCCAGTTCGTAAGGGCCCACTCAAGGAGCTACGCGCGAATGCTAATGCGCGCCCCTATTTCCCGAGCTCCTCTCGCTCCTTGCCGCCACGCGCAGGCCACGATCGGCGCCCCACGCGCGGGGAAACAATAACGTGCGCGACAGGTGGCAAGAACCGCGAATCCCGAATGACTGCTTCTGCCGCCATTTTCTCGCCCCAGCGACGATGATGCCAGCACGCGCCTATTTCGTTCGGCGATTCTCCGGCCACCAAGCCCCGGCCATCTGTTCACCCCCGACACCAGGACCAGAGCGCGGCGGCCCCCGGGCGAAGCCATTTTGAAGCACGCGACGGCTGCCAACGGCGAGATGGGCGAGAGAAAAGTGGCGCCTCCTCGTGTCTCGCGACCACCTGCCACTAAGGGCCCCGGCGCCGCTACGAGCGCGCTCTTCGCCCGCACGCACGATCCCCACGACGTACAGCCGTGCGGAGGGAAAATCGCCCCGTAATTAAAGCAACGGAGTCTTCCAGAGATAACGCGAAAGCACGTCGCCGGTTCTCATCAGTACACCGCCATTACGAAAAACAACGTTTGTAACCGAATTAAAAAAAAACAGGCTCCGAAATAACTTAAGTCTAATGAGATTTATCCCACATAGTATAATTAAGTGAGTATTGTTTTTTTATATGTGTACATAGCGTGTATTTTATGCGGTACACGATAGCGAACTTGTAAGGTTGCTTGCACAACACTTCCGCCTAAGCGTGTTCTACTCGCACTGTGCAATGTGGTATCACCTTGTAAAAACTAAACATGGCCCTTAACGGTACCAACAACCGATTTTTTTAATGCTTTTTCTTTTTTACCAGGGCGACGGCAAGCTAACCACTCAGTGACTCTAATCGCGGAATGGTAAAGTGGAAAACGCCGCGAAACATTTGGAATCACTTTTTTTTCCATCAGCAGCGAATATGAAGTCGTGCACTCACATGCGCTTTAAGTGCCAACCACTGGCACGCGTACGCTCGCGTCTACGCGTCAAAAGCGTCAAATGCGCCTCTCGGCGTCGACGTCGGAGGGGCATACGCGAGCAGGCGCGAGGGATCAAGCCGGGCTTGATATTTCGCCTCGCGTGCGCTACGTCACCACGCGTACAGCGGCGCCAACCAACCAGAGGCCGCGATGACTCCGAATGCTGTGCCTAATGGCCGCCGCTTCGAAGGCACAGCTGAGTGCTGAAAGCAAGCATGAAAACTACTCCAAACGTTCCTGAAAGACCGCTTCGTAATCTAGAACGACAACGAAACGACGAACGACTGCGAGTGCTACCAGCGTGACGCGGTTTCGTGCCGAATTCAAGCGACGCCGACATTTCCAGCGAATGCCGGCCGGCTATGCTAGCGCCGGTCCCGTCTGCAATCGTCGGCCGAGCGAAAGGAGCATGTCGGTGTTCTTGTGCTTTGATCTGCGACTTTCTGTGCTAAAAACGAGTGTAAACAGACTTCGGAGCTTCGAAGGTTTGAGAATTGCGGAGGCAATTCAGATCGGTGTCATCTGCATCCAGCGCAGGCCTCTACCATCTAGTTCGTATGAACCAGCACATGCGAGGCACATCGGCTGAAAAAACTCTACGGTAGTTTCCGTCGCAACATAGACACCATATACGACGCCCGAAATATCGCATAGTTCATACGGAGGAGTTTTTATCTGCACTGTGTTTGTTTTCAACATCGGTATTCATCATCGCTGAAAGCGAACCTCGCACTAGCCAACACATTTCGGTGATGTGAAAACGTACGTACTTATATAAGTGTATTCGCGAATTGTATGACGTGAAAACATTTGTTGGCTTCGGTGCTAATCGTTTTCGTGTGTTGCCAAGCTAATAACAAGCGTGCGCTGGTTGGTAGCAGTGAGATGTGACTTCGTGTCGGGTACCAGCGACGCTGACACATTGAGCTGTCAGCGGTCTCATTTCCATTCACGTACAAGACAGAAACTCGAGCGTGCGTTGCTGTGGTGATCGAAAAAGAAAGTTGCATGATTAAGTGCTGCTGGTATTGCCTGCTATTTCACTTCTCGCTTCTTCTGCTTCTCTGCCACGCTCAGTAGCACATACGTTGTTTGGAGGCATTCTAACACACACATTCTTAATTTATAGTTCATTCTGATACTCATAGCTATAGGCATACAATGGCGCTTCTCCATCGTTTTACAGTTTACCATAATATAACACGCGTTTTGTTTACAGCTGGACAAAAAACTGAAAACCTTGTGAGAAGCACATGATTTCAAATCAGCTGCACGATAACACGATAGTAGGAAGAGAATGTCACCACATGTATGCACAGAATGAATGAAGGTGCACTAGTGTGGTACTGCACTTTATATAGAAGAAATGCAAAAAGTACCTCATGTGACTTATGAGACCTTTCAGAACTGTGCATCTATTTATCTGTTCCTCCAAACTGTGATAAGCTGAAGATATTATTCGATGGTTTCTAACATTGAATATTTTTATTTGTTTCCAAGGAGTGCTTCACTTCTGTTCGGTTTTTTACTATATGCATTAACTTGGATTATATATATGCATGCACTTAAGCATATCCAGTTTAGCTCTGTTAAAAAACTTGCCAAAACTTCTGTACGGTGCTCTGGTGCAATCCTATGATCGGTATCTGTCCCATCAAAAAATTTGTGCATGTTTTATTGCATTATAGGGTATTTTGACAATTGATGACATGTGAAAGCCACAGTGCTTGACTGTAATCGCAAAACCAATGTCTGTCTCATCAAGAAGTGTCAGATGCATTTTGTAGATGTAAAAGGATATTTGAACTACCAGCAAAGTGTTGAAGCCTTCAACACGGCACTGATCCGCAATCACAATCCAGCTTAGAAGTCATTTGTAGTGCTCTCTAACACGTTCCAATCAAGTTATCGAACACTGCATTGATCTACTTGCTTTGATTCCTAATACCAGTGTGTCTGACTTTTTGGTGGCACTTGTATTATAATAATGTTCTATTTCTCTGATTTCTTACAGGGGCGCACTCAAGGGTAGTGATATTTGTTTACCTTGGCACACTTAATGTGATATTACTGTTTATATTCTTTCATTTTGTATATATGTACGCCACTTTTGCAGTAGCCTCACAGTGAGCAGCCGTATTTGAAAATAAATAAATATACCATCCGAAAGTGTTCCACGCTGTGCTCGGTTATGATCTGGTCACTAATATCTGTTGCATCATGATGTGTCGGGTGTGTTTTATTGCATTGGAGAACATTTTGGCTGCCTTCCATGAAGGGTTCAGTTCCAGTATTATGACCGATATCTGTGACTTCATGAATAGTTAGGCGTCATTCGTCGTTTTAGAGAATACTTTGACTAAGGACAACGTCCAGAAGTCTTCCATACAGGGTTCAGTTCCAATATTATGACCGATATCTGTGACTTCATGAACAGTTGGGTGTCGTCTGTCGTTTTAGAGAATACTTTGACTAAAGACAACGCCCAGAAGTCTTCCATACAGGGGTCAGTTGCAATATTATGACCGCTATATGTCACATCATGAAGTGTCAGGTACAGTTAGTTGCATTAGAGCACATTTCGACTGTGGAAAATGCCCAAAGGCATTCTACGCAGTATTTGGTTCCTATCTTATGGCTAACATCAGTTGTGTCAATAAGAACCAGGTGTGCTTTGTTGCATTAGAGGATATTTCGAACGCACACATCAGCCGAAAGCCTGCTACTCTGGCCTCAATTGTAGTCTTATGACTGACTTAAATCTGTCAGATCATGAAGTTGCAGGCGTGATTATTAAGTTGACTGATATGAAATATGTTGTGTAAATATACTGAAGGTAACAGCATATGCAAGATATTGTTAGTAACTTTGGTAGTGCAGGTATAGAAACCCGGTGGTTTGTAAAACTGATCAGGAGGGCAGCCACGCCTCATTCACCGCAGAGAGGAGGGGGGGGGGGGGCTCAATGTCAACTCCATATATTAACATAATAGGGAGGGGGTGCTAAGTCAGCCCTGGAGAGGGGCAATGAGACAAACTTTTGCCCCCCCCCCCTTCCTTAAGGAGAACCCTGCACACGCCTACGATAGACGTACAATATGCTAGACGCGAATGTTCATTCGCGGGAGCGACGCACGCACCGATGTTGACTTCTGGTGCATACCGCTGTAGTTACTTTGGGCACTGAAATGTCAATTACTTCTAAAATAGTCTAAACTGTGGTGGTTGAAGCACGATCAAGTTGTTAACGTGTTCTCATATCCTCTAAAACATACATTCCCGCTCCAGTTGAGAACGTGCCATTCTGTGCTGAACTTGGACAGTTCTAAGCCAAAAGATCAAGCAACATTGTGCATCGGCCTTGGACGCGTGGGCGTCCAGTAGTTGCGCGCCCTTTTCCTCCACAGGCGCGACTAGACGCTTTTGACGCGTAGGCGCGTGCATACGCGTGCCAGTGGTTGGCACTTAACTGTGAGCATGACAGCGGTTCGTGTTTGAGCGCGGTGGTTTTTTGCGCATGCGTGAACTCCGCGCGCAAGCGCCGCAGCTCGAACTGGTCCACCGGTAGCCACGCCGGCAGCGCCGCTTCTCACCACGCAATTGGTTTTACGTCGTAAGCACCATAGAATTGTGCGGGGCTGAATAAAAATATGCTTTAATTTTGAGGACTGGCGCGCATGACATCATCCAACTACGCTGCTACGTACAGCAAAGTGATCAACACTATATCCGTTAATCCCAGCTTCAAGGCTCCACGGTTAGGCAGCACGACAAACGGTTTTCTTGCTTTAAAGCGCGATTTTAAAATATACATCCTAGTCACAAGGCAAAAACATTGGTGGAATCTGTCACAGCATTTAATGGTCTTTTCACTTCTACTAGGATCTGATCACACGTTTTGGCCAGTTGTCAATACTTACACGCCCCCCCCCCACAAAAAAAAATAATAAAAAAGACGTTCTGCTAGCAACCGCCACTGTTAGTTATTTTAGTGGCTATATCACCCGTGTAAAGCTTAGCGACCATTTGAAAAATTTGAGCCGGAGGCGCGCTAAGAAATGCTTCGCATTTAAAACTAAAAATGTATAAAGTGAACGCTATGGTTGTGAACTGAACCCTCGAAACTGACAAAAGAGGCAACACGGCCTGAGGAACCATTAGCAGGTCTCAAATGCTGCGAAACGCTCATGATAACACTAGTCATAACGGCACCACACCAAAACAAAGCAATGCAACAAAGCTGGAGCAGCGACTATGCACTTCTATGGTTAACCGAGGGGAAAATCGGAGACGAAAAGGGAAAGGAGGCGGAGAGGGGAAGCTGCCTTTCAGTAGAGGCGGCCGATTGCTCGCAGGATTCGTTAGCGACCAAAACGCGCGAACAGCTCCCCCATCAAACAGGGAACGGCGCCTGTGCAACGCATGCCAGCTCAAAAATCGTTTCATTTATAACGAAAAAGAAGATCCCCCTCCCCCCCAATATCGTCTCTGGCATCGATTGACGCAATCAATAGGCTCAAAACGCTTCGCGGTCTCCAAGCAACTCGTTCCAAACTCAAACGTGGCATCACGTGGCTTAATGATAGCCGTGTACCGGAGAGAGAGAGCGCTTCGATTGCCGCTGGCTGCTAAAGGGAGCAGAAGAACAAACGTATTTAAAAATGACCGCCGCGAATCGTTGTTGTTAGTGCGCGGCCGGCCACAGCACTCGAAGTGATCAGGCATATAGCGGAGAATGTGTACACGCGTGTTTCATCGACCAGAAACCGGACGAAACAAGCGGAAGAGTGTTGCTTCAACTGCAGAAAGGCTCGCGCCGTGCTGGACGACGACGCGCCGCTATCGATTCCCAAACGTGGGCCAAAGCGTGATTGGAGAAATGAAAACGAAGACACGTCCCTTGCGGCGCTCGCTCGGGCGGCCTGTGATTGCGAGGCGGGAGAATCCGACCCGAAAGCGACACAAAGCCACGGAACGCTACGACTTCTTCTTTCGAAGAGTTACGGCAAAATACGAATCCCTACGGCTATGCGAGGACTTGCAACAATAATTTATCCTCGATACATTATGACGCAGCTGCTTCGGCGAACACTTCAATCTATAAATAACATAATACTGCTGAAGCAAGGCAAAAAACTCCAATACTTCATGAGCATTGTCGGACCACGCTGTCGATCGGTAGTTGAGGCTCCTGAGAACATGCGAGCCAAACACTACAGCGTAGCACGCAGCCTGGAATTGAAATTAACTATCAAGGGCTGCTAGAAACCGTGCGCTCTAGTCTCGACAAATGACACCTTAGAGCCAAACTCCACGGCCGCTGGCTGACTGGCGCATCGTGAGCTGTGTAGTTACCGCAACCGCCACGTGCTCGCGATAACACTGAAAGTAAACCGTGCGTACGAAGAAAAAAAATTAAAAGAAAACATGTGATCACTTCTATCCAAGTATTTCTTTCTTGGCCAATACCCCAGAGTGGGTATGAGCCATCATCATCAGATGCGCGTTGTCCACCTCCCGTATAGCTTTCATATTGCTGGCTAGTACCAAGAGAGGGGAAGTGCTTAAAGCGTGGAACTAACCCCCGTTGATTGATATGTGGGGTTCAACGTCCCAAAACCACCATATGATTGTGAGAGACGCCGTAGTGGAGGGCTCCGGAAATTTCGACCACTTGTGGTTCTTTAACGTGCACCCAAATCTGAGCACACGGGCCTACAACGTTTCCGCATGCATCGGAAAGGCAGCCGCCGCAGCCGGAATTCGATCCCGCGACCTGCGGGTCCGCAGCCGAGTACCTAAAGCCACTAGACCACCGCGGCGGGGCGCAACTAACCCCCGTAACCCCGCTCGTACGCATCGTATTTCAAATAAATTTTGCGGCTGTCGATTAATGATTAACTCCTTAAACGGAGTCATTCGGCGATTACTTGAGAAAATGTTGCAAAGTCCCTTTAAATAGGCGCAAAAAGCTCAAAGAAATGGAGGCGACAGGACAGTGCACAAAACGTCTTTTTATCTCCTTTAGTTACTTGAACTTTATGAGTACTGCAAAGGTTTGCCTTACCTGAAGGATCTTTCACCAACCACACCAAGCAAGTTGCCACCTCGTGCAGCATATAACGAGTCACATCGTTTTGCAGCAATGCATGGTCCCAGCGGATAGTCAAGAAAAACGGGAAACAAAATTTACGACACTATACCGAACATGTAGTACAGGAGCCCAAACATAGATCCCGAATTGAAATATGAGCAGCCCTGCACGGCACAGTGAACACACAGCGAAGCAGGAACCATCAGACAGCATCCACGAAGAAGAAAGCGCGGCCAGACAAGTGTATACACTACGCTTCTAGCGAAGCCCGTCTGGCGCCATTAGCAAGGCGCCTCTGACGTGGACTAACTCACGCGCAAAAGTCGCACCACACATCGCGTCGACCATCACGGAGCCACGAAGCCCAACCGAACAGCAGAAACCAGCGACGTGCTTCCATCGCGAAAAGAGCAAATATGTAAACAAGAAAAAAAAAAGTATTCTCCGAACCGGTTTAACCTCTCTCGGCTGAAACCACCTGCTATTCCTGAAACATACTCTTCACGATGATGCGTGTGTCACTAGCGGCGGAGACTCGCATCACGTTGATAGAGTTGAAAGCCTGGCACTTCACGACAGCTAAGGGTGAAACTTTGCGTTTCTTCAATTCGGCGGGGCTTTTCACGGCCTCTCACGAGTGCAGCGAGCATTTGGCCAATACTCTAACCTAACCAAACGAAGTACTGCCAGCATATCGGCCGCAACCAGAGGGTTTTCACTCTAGTTGCCCTCCCTAGAGACCGCGGGAATCGGTATAACAGTCGGCGGTGGCCGAATGAGAGCAACGCGCCGCATCGTTGCACATCGAGAATGAGACGAAGTAGGGGCCATAGAGAGATAAGGAGCCCGCCGCCCCCGGGGAGGCTTGGCAGCCGGCGCGCGCCGTCCTCGTGCGCTCAGAATGGACTCGCCCCGCGTCACAGAGACGGAGGGGGGTGTCGGGCACTGGGAGGAAGGCGCCCGTCCCGCTGCAGAATCCAGGCACGTC
The DNA here is from genome assembly GCF_043290135.1 of Rhipicephalus microplus. Taxonomy (NCBI): domain Eukaryota; kingdom Metazoa; phylum Arthropoda; class Arachnida; order Ixodida; family Ixodidae; genus Rhipicephalus; species Rhipicephalus microplus. Next base: position 150,390,422 of record NC_134710.1, on the reverse strand, counting down.
CAAACATTCTTAAACGCCCCCCCCCCCCCGCCCCCTCCTTCTTACCCATCATTTTCGCGGAGAGGCACAGGATCCCTTGTCATTTTCGCAGAGATGGCAGAAAGGGTTCACTGAACCCCCTCCCCCCCTGCCATCACTGCGAAAATGACAACAGTTGAAAACGGCTTCAAGGTCGCCCCCTTCGTTTTTTTTCAAGAGCCGGGAATGCTTTCGCTCTCTCGAGCGAAGGTCCGAAGCTCGAAGGCACGCAGGACAATGGGATCCGTTTCCCCCTTCCTCTCTGTCTTGCTACTCTTGAAAATGCCATCCCCGCATACCTAAAGCCCCAAACCACAACCAGTCTGACGCCACCTACCCCAGGGTCTGCACAGTGACCAAGCCACCTTTGAGGAAGACATCGTTCGAGTAATTTTTCGCAGATGCATACAAGACCAGCTACTGATGAACAATGGACCGACGATCGACCGAAAACGCACTACCGATGAGCCAGAGAAGAGAAAAAAGTAATTGTAACAATTATTCAAGCTGCTGTGAGTACAACCAAACTTCTAGTCCTACATGCAACGCGCCTGAAGCGCTGAACTTGAGGACTAATACCCTCGTCACACGTGGCAACTGAAGTGCACTTTGAGCGAGTACACTTCGCCGAGAGTGTCATTTGCGCGCTGTCACACGAGAAAGTTTAGCGTCACTCCACCCTCACTTCACTGACGAAAGTTATAGCGCGAGAACAGAACGACGTCCTTTTGTCGTCATACTGTTCTCGCGCTATAACTTTGGTCATGCCATACCAACAAGCCCGAACCGTCGCACTTCTCACTTCACTGCGACATGTGTAGCCTCGGTACCAGAGGCTTGCATAGAGATACGCTGCTGCCTAAAGCGGCGCCCATACAATTTTTAAACCATTGTTTTTGTTATAAGGAATATTGCCATGAATTAAAACAAGTCATAATATAACAAAATACCTCGCTACTCTCACCCTCGGGCAGTTTGCGGCCACGTATACTCGGGGGATGCAGCAGCACAAACTGTGCAATGGCTGCGTCCGTCGCGTTTGTTTACTTCCAGGTACATCTGTAGATGTGTAGGCGAGTCGTTCTCTAGTCATTTGCAATGGCGTGTCACTGCTGCTACTTTTACGAAGACAACGTGGTCCGACGCTGAGACAAGGGCACAAAATAACAAATGTTTTTGTTGCGCTGCAGATCCGTCAATGGGCATTTGTCAGGAGACTAGCCTGCGCATTTGCAGCGGCGCTGACGTTACGCGCGCCATGATTTTTTGGGGGGTCACGGGGTGGCGCCATTTGCAAATGACGAAAAATACCTGGCCCCGACATTTTATACTCGCAACTTCGGAGGCCACTGACCCCCAGTTTCGACTTCGGCGATCTACACTGGTGGCGCTGTTGGGACCTGAAAAAGGCCCATTACCACTGCCATCATTTTCAAAACACATCCTCTTTCTCGTCTAGCAGCGAACCGCCAAAATGACACTTTCTGAGCGTGTAACATTGCCCAGAAAAGCGCCACAAATGTATTCTCTCTGTGTGCCAGTAGAAGATGACTCAAGTAGTCATATTAATGTGACACTACGCGCTCATACCTACGTTGGGGCTATGCGGATAGCCCCCGTATACTGAAACAAGCCTCCACACGAATTCCATCTGAATATACGAACAGCGCAACTTACAATTAGTTACAGTGTAACTACAGAAGCAAAAAATAGGGGGGGGGGGGGATAGAAAAGAGCGCGGCCCAAGTTTTCACGCTTCCAATTCCATCCTTCAACTGACCAAGCTGAGCACAGTGCCACCACACACCTAGAATGACTCAGCGCTTCCCATGAAATGCTACCGGCTATCGCTCATATGCAGTAAACAGGAACACCCGTGTACCTCGGTGCACGTAAAAGAATCCCAGTACGTTCAAACAAATCCGCAGCCTCCCAATCACATCGTGGTTATGAGACAATAGATTATGAATAAAACTATATTTTAGAGAGAAAAAGTCCGCAGGTTTTAACACCACGCACTGCAATGCCGTTTGGTTCAGGCAAGCCCGGAAAAACCGCTAGTTTAGTGAGAAAAATCGTGGATTCGCCGTTTTCGACTATCGTTTGTTGGAGATGTTCAGAAAACTTGAATATGCCCATATCCGGACTAGTTAAGCAGTGATGGCTACAAATATGCATAATTGGAGGTTTGACAACGCACACGCAGAAACTTGGTGCCCTTACAATAACCCAGACGAATTGATAGCAGCAACAAGTTTACAAGAACGTCGTACAAAAACTCCCTACATCGGGCTCTCTAAGATACGGATTAAAGCTGGCTTTCACCGAGAAACTTTCCTGCGCTTCGCAACAACCTACCAAGACTTATGCTAATATCAAGCACGTCACCTGGGAAGAACATTCAAACCTGTGCAACAGCGCACCCTAGCCTCTGAAAGAACGAAGAGCAAGTATAATGACAGTAGTACTTGATCAAATAAGCCAGACTTTCCTTCTGCCGTGTGCCTCCGAACGGCGCAAACATAGTGCAAACGAAGTTAGAAGTGGAACGGGGACGGTCTGACTATTTACACAGCAGTCGCTTGAATCGACTGTACTGTGCCTCTCGCAGTCCAGCCATCAAAGCTGGGTTATACATACGAAACTCCGCGTACGACGCGGATACGAAGCAAAATTAAAGAGCTACGTTTTATCTTTGTGAGAGTCTCTCTCACAAAGAGACTGTGTGTGTGTGTGTGTGTGTGTGTGTGTGTGTGTGTGTGTGTGTGTGTGTGTGTGTGTGTGTGTGTGTGTGTGTGTGTGTGTGTGTGTGTGTGTGTGTGTGTGTGTGTGTGTGTGTGTGTGTGTGTGTGTGTGTGTGTGTGTGTGTGTGTGTGTGTGTGTGTGTGTGTGTGTGTGTGTGTGTGTGTGTGTGTGTGTGTGTGTGTGTGTGTGTGTGTGTGTGTGTGTGTGTGTGTGTGTGTGTGTGTGTGTGTGTGTGTGTGTGTGTGTGTGTGTGTGTGTGTGTGTGTGTGTGTGTGTGTGTGTGTGTGTGTGTGTGTGTGTGTCCGTAAGCTTTATTTCATTGTACATGGCAGCGAACCGCATATGTGGCTCTAACACACACTGTGAGCAAAATGCAGCTTTCTATACAAGGCCTCGCCGTGGTGGTCTAGTGGCTAAGGTACTCGGCTGCTGACCCGCAGGTCGCGGGCTCGAATCCCGGCTGCGGCAGCTGCATTTCCGATGGAGGCGGCAATGTTGTAGGCCCGTGTGCTCAGATTTGGGTGCACGTTAAAGAACCCCAGGTGGTCTAAATTTCCGGAGCCCTCCACTACGGCGTCTCTCATAATCATATGGTGGTTTTGGGACGTTATTATTATTATTATATTGGTTTTATTGGCGCAAGGGCCATGTTTGGCCAAAGAGCGCCATAAAAATTATAAAAGTGTAATAATTGTCAGTGTATAACAATGGTATTTAGGGATGTGAGCAATGATAATGTTACGTGGCTGTATAGTGGCCTAATAGATACTAAAATCATGAGCATGACGTGGCACTTGAAGTGAGGATGAATGATAGACGGTCATAGTAATAAAATCATAAAAGGATAATAGCACAACTGCCTTGTCAACGACCCTTGTGTCCAAGGGACGCCAGGCAGGTGCTTTTTTTAATGTAGTTACCGCAGCAGCAACCTCCACTTGGAGGTCGTGCTATGGATTTCCTGGAAATATGACATGAAAATTATTTATATCTTTTAAAAATGCGAGCAATGATTTGTGCTTAAAAACAGGCTCTTTACCTATAAACATTGACGGATGCAGTGGCATTTGATGTCGGTGAAGAAGTAGAAAGTGTTTTTGTCTAAGAGCATCCAATTCCTTGCATTCAATTAAAATATGAAGAACGCTGAGTGGGTCACCACATCTGTCACACACGGGAGGATCACCACCAGACAAAAGGTGTGAATGAGTGCTATGGGTGTGTCCTATTTGTAGTCTTGTGAGTATTACTTGAGTGTGGCGTGACCTTGATATTGACGGCCAAGTTCCAAGGCTCGGTTTGATAACATGTAATTTATTTCGCGTTTGCTTATCCCATGAAAGCTGCCAGTGCGCCCTGAGCTTCTGTTTTACGAATTGTTTGAGTTCTAACGCAGAGACAGCCATAGATGCATTAGTGTTAGCGTTGTCCTTAGCTGAGGCAGCCAGTTGGTCCGCTAACACATTTCCCCGGATTTCGCGGTGCCCTGGCACCCAGCACAATACAACTTGTTTTTTGAGCGAGTATATGGTGCACAGAAGAGAGTAAAGCATCAAAAAAACAGGATTTTTATGTTTTTTGAGGGTCTTCAAAGCTTTTATGACACTCAGAGAGTCGGTGAATATTATCGCACGTTGTAGCTTTAGTTCCTTTATATGTTTAGCGGCCACAAGTATAGCATAGGCCTCCGCTGTGAATATGCTTGAATTAGGGTGGAGAATGCCAGAATCTGAAAAGGATGGACCAACGGCAGCATAGGACACGCCACTATCAGACTTGGAAGCATCCGTAAAGAATTCAGGACAGTTGTATTTGTGCTGCAATTCGAGAAAGTGAGTGTGTATATGTGCTATAGGCGCATGCTTCGTAACTTCAACAAATGATGTATCACAGTCTATGGGCTGCCACTGCCACGGCGGCAGACATGGAACGGGAGCCATCAGACTGTGTTCAATAAGTGGCACACCCGTTTGTTCAGCGAGGCTCCTCACACGAAGTGAGTAAGGCTGTTGAAACGAAGGACGGTTCTCGAAGAGCGTACAACTTGACAAGTCATTGATAGTCGTGTGTGAAGGGTGTTCTTTGTCTGCGTTCGTTTTTAAATAGTATATAAAAGACATGTATGTTCTTTGCAGGTGCAATGACCACTCATTGGATTCGACATACAAACTCTCCACGGGACTAGTGCGAAAAGCTCCCGTAGACAGACGGATGCCCAAATGGTGGACTGGGTCAAGCATTTTCAGAGCACTTGGGGTGGCAGACTGATATATTATTGCCCCATAATCCAGGCGCGTTCGAACGAGGCTTTTGTAGAGATTGATCAAACAATTTCGGTCACTCCCCCATGATGTGCGTGAGAGTACTTTCAGAATGTTCATTGTTTTTATACATTTGTTTTTAATATACTTGATGTGTGATGTAAATGTGAGTTTAGAATCCAAAATTAGGCCTAGAAATTTATGCTCGGCCTCTACAGGTAACCGCTGGCCAAGCAAGTCAATTTCGGGATTTGGGTGGAGGCCTCTCTTTCTAGAAAAGAGCACACAGGTGCTCTTCTCTGGACTTAACCTGAACCCGTTTTGGTCAGCCCACTTGGATACTTTGTTCAGACAAAGCTGGACATGCCGCTCACACACTGCAAGATTACATGACCTAAAGCCTACCTGGATATCATCCACATACATTGAATAGAATGTGTTATGTGGAATGCAGAGTCGTAATGAATTCATTTTTATAATAAAGAGGGTGCAGCTCAGGACACCACCCTGGGGTACTCCCGTTTCTTGAATAAACGGCCTGGACAAGACATTCCCAATACGAACACGGAATGTTCGCTCGGATAAGTAGCTCTTTATGATATTCAACATATTGCCATGAATACCAATGTCTGACAGATCTCTAAGGATGCCGTAGCGCCATGTGGTGTCATATGCTTTTTCCATGTCAAGAAACACACAGAGACAGTACTGTTTGTGGATGAACGCATCGCGTATGTATGCTTCAATGCGTATGAGATGGTCTGTAGTAGATCGGTCCTCTCTAAAACCACATTGAAAGGGGTCAAGAAGTTTGTTGGTTTCTAGAAAATGCATAAGTCTTTTGTTTATCATTTTCTCGAACACCTTGCACAGGCAGCTCGTAAGGGCTATTGGACGGTAACTTGTAACTGAAGAGGGGTCCTTGCCTTCCTTTAGAATAGGAACAACAATGGCCTCCCTCCACGTAGACGGCAGGTACCCAGCAGCCCAGATAGTGTTATACAGAGCAAGTAAACTGATTTCGGTGTCATCGTGAAGGTGTTTGAGCATGTCATACATAATTCTGTCTGGTCCCGGCGCTGTGCTGTGGCACGCATTGAGGGCCGTCCTAAGTTCGGCAATTTTAAATGGAGTATTATACTGTTCGTTTGTTTTGGACTTCAACTCTAGTGTTTTCCGTTCTGTCATTTCTTTATGTTTTAAGAAAGATTTTGAGTAGTGCGCAGAACTGGAAATGCGCTCAAAGTGCTTGCCAAGGCTGTTGGCCTGGTCCTCCAGTGTGTTCCCTTGACTCACTAAAGGCAGAGGATATGCTTGCTGCCCCTTAAGACTTCTGAGGCTGCTCCAGACTTTCTTTTCATTGGTGTAGGAGTTAATGCCGGAGAGAAACTTGACCCAACTCTCCCTTCTTGCCTGACGTCGTGTTCGCCTACCCAGTGATTTCACTTTTTTAAATTCGACGAGGTTTTCTGCGTTTGGATATCGGCGCAGGATGCCCCAGGCTTTATTTTGTTTCCTACGCGCTTCTCTACAGTCATCGTTCCACCAGGGAACACGTCGTTTACACGAGTGCCCATTTGTTTGCGGGATACACTTTTCAGCAGCATCCAGAATAAACGCACTGAAGAATGCTACTGCGCAATCAATGTCACAATTTGTGATAAAGTCACGAGGTAAAAGTGTCAATTCTTGAAATTTCTCCCAGTCAGCGGATGCTATTTTCCATTTGGGAATATGAGGAGGAACCTCATGCGATAATGTCAAGTTTAACATAGCAGGAAAGTGGTCACTGCCGTACGAATTCATGACCACGTTCCATTCTAACTCGGTAAAGAGAGAGGGAGAACCAAGCGCCAAGTCTATCGATGAGTATGAGTTGTGATGAATGTTGTAATAGGTAGGCTGTTTTTTATTGAAGAGGCATGCTCCGGAGCACAGGAGGAATTGCTCTATCAGTCGGCCTCTCGCATCGCACCGGGCATCCCCCCACAGAGTGTTGTGAGCATTGAGATCCCCAACAACAATGTAGGGTGCCGGCAGCTGGTCAATGAGGTGATGAAAATCTGTGCGGTTAAGTTTGTAGCTTGGTGGTATGTATAGTGAACACACAGTGACTAGTTTGTCAAATAGAATGACGCGGACTGACACTGCTTCGAGTGCCGTCTGAAGAATAAGAGGTCGGCAAGGCACGGATTTTTGTACTATTATAGCTACACCGCCGGATGAAGCAGTTGCCTCATCCCGATCCTTGCGGAACACGGCATATTGTCTAAGAAAGTTTGTTTGAGATGGCTTCAGATGTGTCTCTTGGATGCACAGCACCTTGGGATTGTGTTTATGTAAAAGTTCTGTAATGTCATCAAGATTGTGGAGAAGACCCCTAGCATTCCAGTGCATTATTTGTGTAGCCATTTTGAGTGAGTTTTTGTGCTGTGCGTCGAAGTAGACAACCTTAGCTTAGGAGGCCTTTTCAGGCCCCCTAATGCGTGGTTTTTCTTTTTTGGCAGGCTCCTTAGAGCCACGCCAATCTTTCGGCGTCTGAGGCGCCGATACACTTTGTGTTGTGTCCATCATCTCGGAAGAGACGCTGGACGCCCGCTCGCGGTGCCCGCGTGCGGTTGTGAGAGACTTCGGGCCCTCTGCCTTGGCAGGTGGCCCGAAAACTGCAGACCCAGAGGCCTGCATGGCTGTTTGGCTGGTGGTGGTGTCCATTGCCTCCTGCGAGGCACTGGACACCCGCTCCAAAGAGCGATCTGTGTGTAGCGTAGACTTCGCCTCAGTCGACGAAGTCTTTGACCCCACCGGGCAAGAGGTTGTTGGGACCTCCTTGGCCTCCTTGTTGCCCTGGCTGCTGCCAGGGCTTGCAGAGGCCACCGGTGTGGACTGGTTTGCTGCGGGCAGGGCAGCGCTGGCTGTTCCCGCCAGAGGGGCAGGTGGCTCTGACCTGGCCACGCTAGGCATGGTCCAGGTAGCCACCAAGGGCCGTTGTGGTGCCGCCCCTCGTTGCACCACTTCAGCGAAGGAGGCTCTTAGTGCGAATGAAGGTGAAACTCTCTGTCGTGCTTCACGGAACGTTATATTTTCGTTAACTTTTATGGTGATAATTTCTTTTTCTCTCTTCCAGGCTGGGCACGCTCTGGAATATGCGGCATGGCTGCCTTTGCAGTTTGCACAGTGTACCTCATCGTTTTGGCACTTATCAGTTTCGTGACCTGTTATGCCGCATTTGCCACAAGTCAGCTGACCTCGGCAGGTCTGAGATCCGTGTCCAAATCGCTGGCATTTAAAACAACGTCTCGGGTTAGGAACATACGGTCGCACAGAAAGTTTTACGTAGCCGGTCTCGATTGTTTTAGGTAGGATGTTTGAATTGAATGTAAGTATTAGGTGCTTTGTTGCGGTTTCAGTGTTGTTGCGTCTGATTTTTATGCGCTGCACATGTAATATGCCTTGGTCTTTCCATCCGTCTAGGAGTTCCTCTTCACTTAGTGTCTTAAGGTCTTCATCGGATACTACGCCCTTCACTGTGTTCATGGTACGATGTGCAGTAACTGATACAGGGATATTGCCAAAGGCTACGAGGTGTGAGAGTTTGTCGTACTGTTCCTTGTCTTTTAGTTCGAGGAGAATGTCCCCACTTGCCATCTTTGAGGCCTTATAGCCGGTTCCAATGGTGTCTTTAAGGCACTTGGCCACTAGAAAAGGTGATATTGCTCTGGCTTTGGTTGATGATTGCTCGCAGTGAAGGACATGGTATTTTGGAAATGTTTCAACGTTTTGAGGGAAAAACAAAGATGATGCATCGGTGCGTACTCTTTTCGGAGCACGATCAGTTACAGGGGGGTTTTGAGGTCCCATGAAAAATTGGCTTCTTCGGCATCGGCGCCTACCACCCACCACGGAGCCCAACAAGGGGACGCGGCAGAACATGTGAACAAGCCTGCCCTTCGCCAGCAGTACGCCGTTGCTATAACCGAATATGGTTTATCCTAGGCAGGATAGCCACACAAGGTTAACCCTTGCCGCCATGAAAAATCGGAAGTAAATGGAAGAGAGAAGAAGACAGGACAGATTTAAAGACGAGAAAAGACTAAGATATAGGAAGAGAGAGATAGGAAAAGGCGACTGCCGATTTCCCCTGGGTGGGTCAGCCCAGGGGTGCCGTCTACGTGAAGCCGGGGCCAAAGGGGTGTGTTGCCTCTGCCGGGGGGCCTTAAAGGTCCAATCACCCAGCGTCAGCTCAACCCCCAGGATCCCCTTTTCCCCGGACACGGCAAAGCCACGCACGGCTAGGCGTGGGAGGGAGCCGAAACTCCCCCGTTAGCTCGGGTCCGTGGTGTCGCTACACACCAAACGCCTACTTGCGCAGGCGCCCCTGCGGGGGTTTTGGGACGTTAAACACCACAAATCAATCAATCAGCTTTCTATACAATCTTTAACAACTGAAAGGACTAAGCTGGCACCTAGACACAGATGTGCCTTCTGCCACCTCAATGCCAGCTATATTTTTCGGGCATCTGAAGAGACGAACTAACATTGTTTGTTCATCCTTTTCTTTGAGTTGCCCATTTCGCAACACGCGAAGCATGCTATCTGATACAAATGCGTCCAATCTTGCGGTTATAAAATATTTATAGTTTAAAAGAACTCCAGGTGACAGAAAGTTAATCCTGGGCGAGATTATTATATACGGCGTATCTAATGATAAGATCGCAACTTTGAGACGTAATACCCCCCAGAATAACTTTAAATATAGTTCCATACACTATAATTACAGCCAGTTTCATCATGGTCAATCGCCCATGTGGCGCTAATCCAATGAAAATCGAGCTTCCAGCCACTGAGGGCATCCTGCTCGCAAACTCTTCGCATTTATGCGTAATGAAGGTCACATGGATGCATTATAGGCGGACATGATTCAGGAAGAGAAAGAAACTATGACAGAGAAACCGGTTTCAATAAGCCGCGATTCGCACAACGCCTTACCCTCGCTGCACTCACCCACTTTTTGGCAGGCGAGGTCTACCATTATGTTGATGTGCCGGTTATTCTCAGCCTCCGTCTGCATTTCTTTTTTGTATAACTGCGTATCGCGAGCAACACGCAAAGAAAATCACTCATTCTTGTGACCGAAATCGGCAAGTTTAACGTTTATGCGTGGTCCATTCCTCAAGCATGGCGATTCATTCATGCGTGGGATTATTACAGCAGTATATGCTAGACGAGCAGAACATAAAAAAAAACTACACGAGACACTTAATTATTTCATGAATTGAGCGCGAAAACAGTAATAATTCTTCGTGAAGGGGGAGGGTGTAGCAGACATTAAACAAACCCCTTTCTCGTTCTATTCATTTTACCGAACGATGACTACGTTCATTGCAACAAACCCACTTGGCCCTACGGAGCCCTAATGTTACACGAATAAAGTTATTCGTCAACTCAACAAACCAGTAGACAACTTATGTACTTGTTTTCAGAGCAAACAGAAGGGATAAGTGGATACTCAATCTCCCGTCCGCAAGGAAACGAGAGCTCACAACAAGTACGTTCAGCCCGAATGTTCGCACCAGAAAGGCGATATTCCAAATACAGACTCGAATGTCACACGCCATTACGTACAAGCTACGCAAAGACACTTTACCGCGACGTGGCGTTTGTGGGGTGGCTCGGTGCTTAATAATGCGTAAACATTTTCCACTACTGGTTCCAAAGGTTCGAAAAAGCGCATATTTCTTCCCTCCTTACGCTTGTGAAGAACCACAGAAACGCTATCTCGTAAATGAACAGCGCTCAGGATAAAACAAACACACACACACACACACACACACACAACACACACACACACACACACACACACAAAGAAAAGGCCAAGCAGTGACAAGTGTAGAACCTGTTAGCGCCATAGTTACGCCCCCAGGTCGAGCCAGTGACACTTAACGCTGTCACCAAAATATATAATTTTTTGTTTACATTACACTTCCCCTCCTTAGCGCGTGTTCAGTTAATAGCAAAAAGGATGCACGGGGACAGAAAAAAAAACGAGGCAGAAAAGTAAGCGATGTCTAGGGAACAAAAAAAAAATCGCGGCGACCGCAAGCTCTGAGCAGCGGAGCGCGCCAACGCAATTCCAGAGCCGTGACGCGCGGCCGAGCGAAAGCGGGGAAGACGCGGCGGCAAGCAAGACGCGCGCACGGACCTTTTGTTTCTGTACCCCACGAGCACGCGCACACGAACAAGAAAAACGAGATCAGACGCGGCGGGAAAGCGGATGGATTCACCGCGCAAAAGAAGCCGGAATCGCGATCGACCGGGCGTGCCGACAGGAGGCCCGAAGAAGCGCCACTATAAAAAGCGCGCGCCGGAGGAAGACGCAATGTGCCCAGCGGGGCTGGGTCGCTGCCACGAGGTCAAGGCTGCGGCGCCTCGACCCTGAAAAAAGAAGACACACTGGGCCAATGGACTTGGCGCTCGAGGCGAGAAACGAAAGTCCAGCTCGCCGAGAGCACGTCGTCGGGGCGACACGGAAAAACGGGTCGCCGGGCTCCCGCATCGCGTGCCTCGCGGCTGCAATTACGCGTCGCCGGCCTCACGCCAGGCTGGACCGGTAATACTTGCGCAGCCTCTACGACGCGGAATACTTTCACTGCCAATGAACGGGCTGCCGCGGCTTGTTTACACTGATTTAGCGACTGCGTGCGGGAGAGGAAAAAAGAAAATTTCCTTCCCACATCGCTTCTAGCGCTGTGCGTGTGAGCGAACTCGGGCCGAGCACTCTCGTCGGCAGTCTGAGCGGCAACCGTGTAGAAAAAAACGAAAATGCAGTAGCTGAAACTGAGGCAGTTGTTTTTAAAATCAACGCACGCACTACACAAAGTCAGCTGCTAAGAGACATCTACAGAAGCCATGCCTCTGCGCATCGCTGCAAACTGTTAAATGTTTGCACCGCCTACGGTTTGCCATCTTCCACGAGTCCACTGATCGAGTATCATTTCCGACGGCAATGGCGCCCTTATCATTTTTTTTATTAGGAAACGCTTCCGATTCCAACAGGTAAACGTTTTCTTCAGCTGCGGCCGCCAAAACATCCACCACTTGGCTTATTCAGAGTCAGCGCACTACCAAAAGAGATGTAGTAAAAGGAAGTCCGCAGAAGCCCAAGTGCTTCGTCGCCAAATTGAACGTCAACAGCAGTGAATGCACACATAATGTACCTACATACCTTAACAACCGGCCCTGCCGTGCGCATTATTGTTATCATCCCTCCGAGTGGGCGCTCAAGTATAGATGAAAGCGTGCAATAAGATTGCAGCCGTAAGAGTTAAGGGAAATGCAAAGGGAAAAACAAATGGTGCGCAAGGCTATATTTGGTACGACGAAAGCCGTACATGAGGAGGCACAACGAAGAACTCGTTGCCAGGAGTGAAAGAGAGAGAGCTGGAGAAGTATAGAGAATAAAAAGAAAAAAAAAAGCCGGGAGAACAAAAATCAAGATAGGAGAATGCATGCCAAGTGCGACCGAGCGCCACCGAAATAACCTGGAATATAAGGAAGGGAGGTTCATTTCCAGACAGGAGCCGCCACCGGACTAGGCCTGAGTGCACCATTATCCCGGCTCCTTCATTACTGCGTGTTTTTCTTGCTATTTCGCCACGCATTCGGTGTTTTTTTTCTTCCTCCAAGACACAGGAGGCGGCGAAACACTCCTCGGAACTGCGCGCGTATGTATCTTGTCGGTGAATTGCACGCCGCAGACGCTCGCTGCTGAAAAGGATGACGGCCGCGCGCTGGTATCACGACTACGTGCCGGGCTGGCAAACGTGCTGCTACTAAACCGCGTCTCAAGTGGCAACCTCGGTGATGACGACTAACAGAATCGCTTGGCATCACAATACGTGGAAAGTGCGCGCGGGTATAGCTCGGCTGGATTTCACAGGCCACGAGAAACAGCTTGACAGCGCATGCGCCTCCCACCCCGACCCTTCACGGGCGCAAGCAGCCCGAACAAGTGTGGGGCGGCGAGAGCACCGAGCCTAAAAATTGGCGCGATTCTCGGTTACCGGCAGGCAGAGTGGACCCCTTCACTCCACGTTCCCCTTGTTGTACTCACCTCTCTTACTATATACACAACACTTTGTTTTTTCTTTCAAGACCATGCGCTTCGTCTCTTTTAGTCATTATCTTTTCCTGCTCTGCTACGCCAATAATTTTAAGCGTTTATATTCACCAACTTCTTAGACAATTAGGCGATTTAGACTGAATAAGGCGATTGTAAACTTGTGTACTTGCGGCAATATTTACCTGGCTGTGAACGAGTCGGCTAGAACTTGGCAGTTGAAAAATCGTAATCGCAAAGCGCCAAACGGACTAGCGTCCCACGTAAAGGCTGGCATCTTCGCCTTTCTTCAATCTGTGTTAATAGCAACAGCGAAGCAGGTCTAAAGTAAAGTTTTGAGACGAGACAAAGCCTAATGGGACCTAAAGGGAACCCAGATCAGAAAGTCACTGCGAGGTGTTATTCTGGTGAATGCAGATACGACACATTCTGTAAAAGTACTTGTTATAACAAGGTACTGAATGTCAAGCCTGAAGGCCTAAGACCACCTATGTTCCCAAACTGCCGGCCAAAGCTGTGTCCAGTACCCCTGAATCTGTTAAGGTTTAACAACTGGCAGCAGCACAAAAACTTTTTAAAAAATATAAAAAATCAAAAGAAAGCGTGAACGAAGAAAGACGGAAACAAACATGTAGTGACGAGTATAACGGCCAGGTTTGGTCGGAACAGCTGGCGCGAAAGCGATGGACCGCGGAACCAGGGCCTTGGCAAACAGCCCAGAAGGGGCGCCACCGCCGTCTGGATCGAGGCAGGAAACGCAAGGGCGCAGGTGGCGAGTCCCCACAGAAGCGAATGCCGGCTGAGTGCATGCTTTCCTAAGTACACGGCAAATGCTGAGACGCGATACAATGACATCCCTCCGATGTGTTGTTCTAGTTCAAATGAAAAGAAGAAACGACATGACCGGCACACTGCAATACAGAGGCTTATAATTTCGCCCTTAATGTCAGTCGGGATTCACAAAACATCTCTTACCTAGCGCGAAGAGTCGTTGTCGCTTAGATCGTCTAGCCATCCCGTCGAGTGATATCGCGCGTGAGCAACTAGACTTCGGCACCTCACTGCGACCCTATACCGGTTGCAGCAGACAAGTGCGAGTAGATCCGTCCGATCTACACATTTTCAAAAATGTGATATAAGCAACGACTTACATAGCGGAGTCTTAAAAAAAAAAAAGAGGTTGACTGGGAACAGCTTTCAACGACACAAGGAATGCATATAGGTAAGGGAACTATAAGTCAAACCTGGAACGAATGTCGGCTTCATTTGAAAGAACAGCCGTCAACTCATGCTTCAAAGCTGCGCGTGAGTTTCGTAATCGCAGCTTTCTGCCCGAGACGAGTGAAATGACCAGACATGCATGGGAGCGAAGACTTGCATCGCTCGCTTTGATTGGGCATGTCACGGACACCGCAGAGCAGGCACGTACGTTTTCTTTCTCTGTACCACGGGTAGGTGGAACCTTGATGAAACGCGGCGATTGGCATGCACGCCAACGTCCTCGCGGCAGAATGGCCTTTCTCTTCCACGGCGCTGGCCCCTCTGCGGACGTGGCAGGCCTAGACACACCAGTCATTCAGACCGACTCTTAAAGTGCCAACATCATTTCATGGTGCAAGTGCGCTCTGTATTTCTTTCTCGAGCCTTGAAAAGGGATCGACATATCTTGACGGCAGACACGAACAGAAAAGCAATAAAAAAAGCCAAACGACCGCAGCCGAGAAGAAACTTGGCCTGGCCCGTGCATGCAGGCAGAACGCGCGCACAAAGAGAATTCACGCTGGAAGGTCGACGCCGCGGACGAATGGATTTCGAGTCTCGGCGCCATTAGACTTGACAAAAGGAGAGGAACGAATCAAGAGCGCAGCTTGTGGCCCTGCTCGAAGAAGAAAAACAAGCAACAGCGGCGTCAGGGAACGAACGAAGCGCCGCCACAGGATCGGAGGGGGAAGTCTCAAATAAACTGACGAACAAAAAAAGCCGCCCATCACCGCCGCCACCTCTGCGGAAGGGCCGCGGCAGAAGAGGCGCCATTGTCGGACGGCGCGCGCCGCCGCCTCGCAAGGTCGGAGGCCAGCGCTCGGCGACAGCGAATATTACCGACATTACCGCAACAGCGCCAATCCCCCGCCGGAAAATGGCTAAGTAACGGAAAATATGCCACCTTTCTCTTCTTTTTTTTTTTGCACCCCACGCATTCGCCTGTGCCAACGCCCCCTCGCCCAGGCTGATCAAACCTGCGTGCACAGCAAGGGTCGACATACCCACAGCACTGGCCCCACAGAATAACGAAGCAACTTCAGTGCATCAACATTTACACACACGCACAAAGTTACAATTAAAGAAATTTAACTCCCACCCCGCGAAATGTTCATCCGAAAAAAAGAGGCATGGGTAAAGATGGCCGTCTAATCGATTTAGTCTCAGACCATGATATGTGGCGACGCAACCTTCAGGGGGGCAGACCATGATATGTGGCGACGCAACCTTCAGGGGGGCCCTGTTACTCGCCTCCCCCGCCCCCCTTAAATTCCAGCCCGCTCGTGGGGACAAAAAAAAAAAGACGTGCGTCGAGCGCGATAACAATGTTTACAGTTGAAAGATTCTAAAAAAAGAAGAAAAAAACATTTGTGGCGAGAGATCAGTGAGGCAACGATAGCAAGATCATTGTGATAAGTGCGAAAGAGAGACCAAGGAGAAGGGCAGGGAGGTTAACCAAGCTAGGCTCGGTTGGCCACCTTTTAAAGCTATCACATTTCCCAGAAATCAACGAATGACCTCCATATCGAAGTTTATTCCTTCACGAATCGATTGCTGCGAAAAGCATCTCGGAACCATAAAAAATATGCGGTGTTACCGGGATTTGCCGAACGATTTAAAAGGCCCCTAAACCATCTCCGATATTTTTTTCAGCATTTCAAGAAAACGCGCACGTCAAGTTGAGAATGCCGTCACGAACGCCAACCACGGCAGCGCCACGCGTCGCGCCGCAAATTTCAAGGAACACTCCTATGTCCTCTCCGCGCCTTTCGGTGTCCACAGCGTTGCCGTGACGTCACCTTTCGCGTCTAGTCACGTCATTCGCAAACAGACCCTGCTTTAAATGCGAATGCATTTCTTAGTCGGGGCATGTGAGGCGTCTGACGGTGTCCGCGCGCCGGCAGGTGTTACCTCTCCGCTCTCACTCCCTCTCCCACAACAACAGCTGGGGGCGCGCGCGCTAATCCTCGCCCCTAGCCGCCGCAGGTGGTGCGGGCGGAGAAGCGTAGAATGAGTGGAGAGGACGAGCGCGCTCTAGCTTGCGAGGTCGCTCGCGACACGGGAGGGGCTTTAGGGAGCTCGGCGGAGCTCCCGCGTGTGTGGAGAGAGTGTAGAAGTTGGTAAGTGCAGCGCTTCGCCCTTCGCTCCTTTCTCCTCCCAGCGCCCCGCTACCCATTCCGCCGACTGGTACATATACATAAAATGGAGTGAAGCGCGCGCCTCACTCTCGACAGTTCGCTGGCTGGTGAATGTGTAAATAAATGGTTACGGTACACATCATCGTCTCGCCATTCATTTACGCCATTAAAATTCCTACACCATGTACTCTCGGCGCAAGAAATGCGTTCACATTTCCTCACGATTCCCTTCGGGGAGGAGGTGGGGGCAATTTTCTTCCTGCTCGCAGTAAAGCGCGCTCACCGCTTTATCCCTTCGCACGGCGAGGAGGTGCACTCGGCTAGCAGCAACGCCATTTCATTTCATTTCATTTATTTACTCTCAAGGCCGGAGCATTACAGAGAGGAGCGGGTAAACATCATACAAAAAAAAATCAGGAAATACAGCAAATCAAAATTATATGTGCACAATGGCGATCTGAAAACCATAAAAGAAAAGAAAGACTGCGTGATGTGAAGAAGAGGCAGGGTGGTTGTAACAACAATGTTCAACATGGTTGCGTCTTTGAGTGACACGCGCACACAAAAAACTAACAAGAGAAAACACAGCGTGACTTATAAGTGGCGAATTTACGCGAAATGGTTAGAGAGGGCGTTTTTAAACAAAGTGAGGTCAGTGATAGCAGCGATAGGGGCGGGAAGGTGGTTCCACTCATTTGCAGTTTTCGGGATGAATGATTCAAAATATAAATTCGTGCGGGCGCTAGGAACGCCCACTTTAACACCGCCATTGGTGGTGTTGCTAGAAACAGAGACAAACCGATTAATGGAGCGTAGCGAAGGGAAGAGCGAAGCGCGGGGGCAGCTTCGAATCATCAAACGCGACCGTTAAAAAAAAATATTGCGGCTACGTATTCGTTGCAGACTCGTGCACAACTACAACAGCACAGCGAAATGTTAACCTCTGGATGGTTGAGGAGCCCTTCAAGCGATTTATCTCTTGATGAGCGGGCTGGAAGTTGCACAGGGAGGGACGGCGCGGAGGGGGGGGGGGGAAAGCTACGTCATCGGGCATCATAACCTTGATAGTGCACGATGCAACGCGACCGCTTTTAGCCCATCGTGATTCATGTGGGTACTAGTATAAGGCATCTGAGTTATGTTATCAGACTAATGAGAGCGACGCCGGAACGTGGCTGCACCGAGTAGCAAGAAGCATGCCCGATCCAAACACGGCTCCCGACTTATATCAGTGATCGGACAATAGCATGCTGGCTTTTGTTTGACGTAAACAGCAGGCGCCGAAGCGAGCAAAGAAGGGTTTATGTACAAAAAGAGGGCGCCCGAGAAAATTTCAAATAAGCACTCCGCTTGTGAACTCTCACTGCCATTGGAGCCTTGAACGGAGCCTTCTAGACGAATCGTCAGTATTACAACCCGTTTGTTTTAGTATATCTGGCGAAGTTTGTTTTGTTCCCCAGAAGCTTCGACAGCAAGTGCTCAGGATTTCTTCGTCGAACCGTTTTCGAGCACCATTCTCATGTCCATCGGTAGGGTTAGCAGGACTGAGTGTATTGACTGCCTGAATAAATTGGCTGAATACGTTGCCTCAAAGATGTACAACTTCCAAACTCTGAGGCCGGATATTGCGAGTTTCTGGTTCTTCTTATGCTCAACAGCTGGCGCTACAAGTAAAAAAATATCTCCGTGGCACTGTAATTTGTTTCCCTCGCCTCAGAACTGCTAATGAGACATAAAACCTATATTCAGGAATATTTATTGTTGCTGCTTTGACGGACACTGCTTTGCGAGGTGTCGGGTTCATTCTCTTCGACACAATGTGTGACGCTGCTCTTTCAATGTGGCTGCCCGCCATTTCGGGCGGCGTTTATATTATGACGCCGAGAGCCGCTACGCCACAAAACGCCGGCAAGAACGCTGCATATAGTCCGGCCTTAACCCCTCAATAGGGGTAAACGTGAAAGAGGTTAGCAAGTATTACAACCGGGTACAAGCTACGTTGCAAAAGAACGCTGAAGTCAATACGAAAACCACGGAAAAAAAAAAGGAAAACGTTTGTGGCGTGTTGTTCAGTTTTGGCAGCAAACCAAGACGGTATAACGATTACCAGAACACAATTCTTAACTGCGCCAAACGCTTACACTAAAGCAATGAAATGGCATAGAGCTCAACTTTTTTTTGACTACTGAAACAAAGTAGGTGCAGTAAAAAATAAACAAAAAAGAAATGATGTTGGAAGACGATCATTCAAGAAAGCGATGAGAGAGGACCCCGGAAGGTCCTCGCTCATCACTTTCAAATCTACATGCTCGGCCAACAAAAGAGTCCCTTGTTCTGATTGCACGCACACATTATTTAAGAAAATAACGCAATACCAGTATCGGAAAGTACATGTCGCAATTAAGTCGCCCTGAAACTACACGTCCCCGGTGACACGCTCAAAAAAAAAAAAAAATCAGGGCCCGCGACGCCCTCACATTTACAAAAAAGCAGCCGTACGATAAGATCACTGCTAACTAGCCTTTCGTGGCTCTCTAGTGCGGGCGTTACAGGACTACAGAACCTAATTCGGGAAGGACTAATTAAATTAAATTTGCCCGCATTCTCTGATTGGCGTTACTGGAAAGTCAGCGCTAGGCTAATAGTCACTGACGCTAAACAACACACTTTACGCCTCACGATAGCAAAAAGTAGCACCTCAACAAAAAATAATAAAAAAAGAACCGCAATAAAACTGTAGGTACTCCGATACAACTGCGCTAAAGCAAGTCTCTGTGTGGGCGGTTACTCTGATGTTTTCTCTGGACTCGGCCGAGCTACGGTGACCGAAAAGAAGGCACCAGAAAGGCCCAGCAGGTAGCTACGCTCGTCGAAGAGCCGAAGCCCGAGCCAGTTGGTGGCGGCCGGGAGTCGCTCGCGGTGCAGATGCATGCGTACCCAGAGTGTTTGTCCGGCCTCCCCGACGACAAGCATAGTCGCTGCCGGGAGCTCGCCGGGTCCGGGCGGCCACGCTACAAGGATCAAGCAAACGCAGCCGATTAGCCACACGCCAGGCACACACACTCTGAAAAACTGCCTCCACGCGACGCACCTGCAAAAGCAAGCCTACCACCCCTGGTAACGAGGCAGAAATTTTCAAACACCGCGTCGTGTACACGCTAGCTATTAACGCCAAGGATCAGAAGACATTCGTACAAACTATTAAAAAAAAGGAAACTGAACGAGTCCGTCAGGGATGTCGCTGACTGTTGCTAAAGCAGCTCTTCTAAAGGGCACTACGCGCCACTTAAGCAAACATCCTGCTTTTTCCCGTTACCTTGAGAAAAATCTACACACCGTATGGATATGAATGACAGTCTTACCTTTTCCGCGGTTTCATACGTAGTACTACGGCTACAGCCCGGATCCTTGTCTATTCACTTGGCGAAGTTCACGTGTACGTGTGTCGCAGCAAATCGCCGTGAACACTTTTTCGAGATGCCAACACGTCCGGCCGCATTTGGTGTTTTTGCCGCATGCGCAGATGAGCGAGGCCCATTGGCACAAGTGGCGCCTGCATCTCTCCCAATGGCTCTATAATTAAGCTGTCTTTACGGTTTTCGCTGAGTTGGACATAATATGGTGGGCAGACTGCAAAACCTGCTATATGCGACTTTTAAACGTACTTGATAACAAGACGACGCCATGTCTCGTGGCGCGTACAAGTACTTCTTCTTAGTACAAGGCCAAGACTAATTATTTACCTACACAATTTCTAGAGTAACCGCTTTCTGGGCAATCACCAAATTTCTAAACACTAGAAGCGCGTAACATTTAGTCAGTGGGCGGTCACTTCGCCGGCGTTCTCGTGCGAGCAGAATTATGCGCGTTTTTCCTCAACCAAACAACGAGCACGACACGTGACAGGTCGCGTAGTACAAAGTGATCTCGGCCATCCATCGGGCAGTACTTCTATGGAACAAGAAGGCCGGCGTCCCATAGAAGCTTACGCAATAACCCGCGACCACAACACACGCGAAAGGAAACAAGCCTCTGCCGCGCGTACGTGAGAGCCAACAACAGCATTTGCAGCGCTCGCATCTTCGGCATCTCCTACGTTCGCGACGAGATCGATAACAAGGCCGGCGAACGAGCGTCGCAAAGCGCGCGGCAGCAGCCGCGCCTTGCGGCTATCATTGCCAGGCCTACGGGACGCGCAGGTTTTGACGCGCGCCTCGGGGGCGCCTTTTCCGTCAGTCGGTACCCCCCGCGCAATGGATACAAATTGGGCCCGCCACACGTATATACCCGCCTCGACCGCGGATGGCTTGTCAGGCCTTCGGCCGGGTACCGTTTGCGATTACGAGTATGCAGCGGGCGTCTGCACAACGGCCGTCGTACACTCACCATTAATTTTCCTTATAAACCCATTTACGGGGAAACAAAGCAGGACAGCACTAAACAAAGATCTCTTACAGTGAGTGCAGAGTAAAGAAAAAAAAAATGCACAAAGCTACCGATATCCCCCGTTTCCCGCTACACGAAGCACCGGGCAGAATGAAAAGAATAATGCCACAAAAGGAAGGAAGAAAATGGATAGATAAACAAAAAAAATGGAGGGAAGAAAGAAAGAATCCCGGCAAAGCAGACGTGTATCCAGTCGAACGGCCGCAGGATTCTCGTAAATCACTCCCAGGACACACATACGAAGACGCAGATAAAGCAGGGGGCAGTGACGGCAAGAGGAGGGCGCCTTACGATAACAAGGCCTGACGACGACGATGGCGACGTCACACTTGCAAATCCCAAAT
Source organism: Rhipicephalus microplus (assembly GCF_043290135.1). Lineage (NCBI taxonomy): Eukaryota > Metazoa > Arthropoda > Arachnida > Ixodida > Ixodidae > Rhipicephalus > Rhipicephalus microplus. The sequence goes on along the minus strand of NC_134710.1, from coordinate 150,369,094 downwards.
TGAGTTTCTAGTCCGCGCGTCCTGGTGCCTCAATTTTTTTTCCCGTATTCTTCCTCGCTACATGCTCTTGCCTTCACACTTTATGCATTTTCCTTTATATGCACTTCTTCGGGAGCCTACTTTTCACCTTTGGTCGCCTGCTTTTTGTTTGTTTTTTATTTACATGTTCGCGCACTTTCCGAGGAGTCGCAGCTTCGCAGCGAGCGCTCGAGGCGCTTCTTTCCGTTTAAAGAAAAAAAAAAGCTTTTTTTTGAATTATTCGTTATTTCAGCGTTACCCTTGTTATAGATATTCTGCTATACTCGATGATCTATCGAAATTCGAAGAGTGGGCGCCCGACGGTATAACGGCGGCGCTTATCGGGTGCAATGCTGTGGATGCGCATGAGGAAAAGACTGGGGAAAAAAAAAAAAAGCTGAAAATGATGGAAAGTCTTCTACGTAGCGAGAAAATGAGAAATAAGGTACTAAGAAGGACGCTCTCTTGAAGCCATTACGTCAGAGTTATATCAATCTCACACCACAGCTGTGGGGCATGCTTGCATGAGACAGACCCAATTTCTCACTCCTCCTAAATAATAATAATAATAATAATAATAATAATAATAATAACCATAATAATAATAATAATCTCAACGCAGCACGACCCACGGACTGCAAGTAAGCGTTGTAACGTTCCACGAGCAAACCTTGCGTATAAACATAGACTGTAATTTTTTTTAATATAGACTGTAAAGCTTCCTGCGCAACGAGCGAATGAGCACGTCGCCCAACTGGGGACGCCCACCTTCGTTTGCTCTACTTCGTGAACTGAAGCCTAATCATCATTATTATCATCCTGCAGAGCAGCTGATTTACCTTTCGCGCATGAAATGTTCACTTCATTTCACTTGCCGGTTAACAGCGATGATGGCGCTTTTCCAAGTTCTTCCGCACTTAAAAGAAATAAAAAAGAAAGAAAAGAGGAATGCACGAGGTGAGCTTACCTGCATTTCGAACATTAAAGTTTCAAGCAGAGCCTGCTTTATAGCTACGCTATCAGACCTTCACAACGCGTTTCGAGATGTCTCCGATGTTGCCCCCTTCCAACTCGGAATGCGACCGTTGCGCAAGGTCGCCTCGCTCGCCGAACTCAATCGAGCGCAATCGCAGTCAATCGCTGCCAGGTTCATCGCGGCGACCCAGAGGAGGCGGCTCGCTGCACACCACTGCCTCAGAAATCGGCCGCGGACATCGCCGGGGAGAATGGGGAAAGGGGCGCCCGACCGCTGGAATGCTCTTTCGACACGAAACGACATCTGCTAAATGGGCACCGACAGACAGCCCCGTAAAGGCACGGCCGCTTGATGTCAGATCGAGCGGCCGTGGTAAAGGTGTCACCGGCAAGCGCGCGCCTACGACCGAGCCGAAGCGACCACGTCCCACCGCCAGCTGGCGCTTCCCTCCCCTTTCGCTACTTTTTGAGGCCAGGACGGGAGTACTGCGAACCAAGACATATCGGGCCAAATACGAAGGGGTAGACACAGTATGCAGTGCGTGTGGAGAGGAAGAAGAAACTGCCGAACACTTGGTAATGTTCTGTAAAGGGCTTCACCCTATAGTTCAGGATGATGGCGCAGAGTTTTTCAAAGCACTGGGGTTTAGGGACCGGGAGGGCAAAATAAACTTTAAGCGGGTAGACTTAACTAGAAGGAGGTTATCTGATTGGTGGCTAAAGTCAAGGCGCGAGTGAAAATTAAGCTCTTCACTGCAAAGTACGAATCCTCAAACTCACTTTTTAAGGAAAAAAATAAATATAGTTTTTGGTTCATTAGGTATTACGGCTTGGTGGCGCTAGCCACCGCCCGATCTAAAGGGTACAGCCATATCCATCCATCTATCCATACGACGCCCCAGAAGACACGGGGAAGCATGCACGAACGCAGCCGCAACCTACGGACAGTCGGGTTGGGACTATGCGGGAGACAAAAACTTTGTTGCCAGGAAAGCAGTTCAGACAGCCATTTCGAGCGGGCAGTGTAAAAGCACGTGCTCCTGCCATACAGACGAGTGAATTGGATAAAAAAAAAGCTGCTTACAAGAAAACGCAGTATGTTTAGACGTTTACACCCGTTGCATAGGCAGCAGCGTAAAACACGGCACTCCAGCCTTTCTTTCCTCACCATTTCTTTGCAAATACATCGCTATTCCCAGAGGAGAGAAAACTGGACAAGTCAGTGTTACGGGTTCGTGGATAAGGGTTAAAGCTAAGATCGCGGTATGCTATTTTCACGTTGACGAATGTGCACAGGAATGAGACAAGGAAAGCGTTGTGCGCTTGATGTTAAAGAGCACGGAAGGAGCAAGGAGAAATGGAAAACGAATCGGTTAAAAAAATATTAGTTTCGAAAATAGCCTGAACAAGCGTTGAGCAGAATATGGCGGATTAGGAGAGGAAAGAAAAAAGGACGGGGCAAAAAAAAAGTTTCGTTACCTCACACGGATGGGAAGTAGTACAAAAGGTTGATAAAGAAATGTGACAAATGGTATTGCATAGTACACAGGCACACACGAGTGATCATCGTGTAGAACAAGGCGGTCGCACGGGCTGGCTGACTTGAGAGACTTCAGCAGCACCCATGTGACCTCCCAGCATAGACGATGCCGAGGCCATGATAGGTCGGCTAGGCTATTCCCAAGATCTTGCTCTTTCAGTATGGCCAGTCGTATGACTAACAAAAAGCGGTGCGCAATACAACGCTTTCGATCGAAGGAGAATATAATGCCGTATAGGCGGTCAGATGGCGCTTTGACACTTTTGTAGCTATTCTCTCGCAAAACGGCACGAGAAACGTGACCGCAACAAAACACAACGTTATAGATATATGGGGTTGGGGTAAGGCAGACAGGTTACGTAGTACGACGCGTGCGGATAGCGCAGTGTCATCCTCCTCAAAAACAAGCTTGGAATGTATGAGCTATGTATGAAGTTGCAAAGACTCCGAGCTCAAAAAAGAAGCGCTGCAAAAACGACTGCGTAAAAAAATTAAGATGCACGTTACAGAAGCCCGAGCCGACATTAGTCAGGAGCCCTCCACTATACACGGCACGCCAATCAATCAAATCATGGTTTCAACACGTAAAACCTTGAAATTCGTATAAGCTTACTTCTCTCGTTTTCAGCGCAGTCCTTCCAGTCAGTTCTCAACAATCGCGCGGGACGTCAACAACGTTACTCGATTGGCTGGCGCCGCTTTTTACCCTAAAACAGCTAATGAAGTCCCCTTTACCCATCCGTTTTTTTTTTTTTTTGGGGGGGGGGGACCACTTTGCTTTCGGAGCTTTCCATCTACCAATCAGATCGAGGCGCTTTCATCTTGTATTGAGCGAAATGTAGGGCAACTGTAACTAATACCTGGTCCCTTCCCGCTCACGTGCATCGATAGCAGAGTTGCCAGATCCTACCAAAATAACAAGCGAATAATCATCTCAAAAGCAGCGGAATTGTTTATAAATTTCCTACTCTTGACAATATTTTTATTTATGATAAAAAAAGGTTGCTCAAACAGGGAGGGATGTTGAAAAAATTTTTCATTGCTTGTTTTGTGCAGCGAAAATATGCGCAACTGTGGACGAAAGCACATCTCTATCACAAACGAAAGCGCGCCTCCGAGTTTTAACGGCTACATGAAACCAAGCGCCAAGCAGACGCGACAGAAGCCGGCGTAAAGAAGAAACAAGCATCAAAAGACGCCGTGCGCGCGCGCCTCTTTTCCCCCTTTAAAACACCGCCGCCACGCCGACCAACCTTCCCGCATCTATCGCCGAGCGATCTCTAGAAATATCAAGAAGGTGCGTGTCACTACCTGGTTGCGTCATGGGTCATGAGTTGGAGAAAGGTCCCGCCCCTTCACCAGCTTTTTCTGTGAGGCGCGCTGACGAAACTTCGAGAACCCAGGGCGAGCGTACATGAGAAGCCGGCGGAGGAAGACGAGGTAGGAGATGAGTTTTCCGCCAGCAGGCGAAGATAAAGTGTGATTTCCACCTGCGGGTGAAGGCTTGTCGTACAAGCAAGAGATGAAGTGTGTTTTCCACCAGCGCGTGGAGCCTTGTCCTCAGTGACAAATGAAAAGTTCAAGTGTGGTTTTCCGCCAGTGGACGAAAGCGTGACCTGCAGTAGCAGCGCGTGAGTCTCCGATGTGTTTCCAGCTAAGATTTCTTATTTAAGTGAGGTCAGTTGACGACGCGAGAGTTTCCTGGAAGAAAAAACCACGGACGCCGCGGGACAACAACCGGCGCTGGACTTTGAGTGACAGTTTCCTGAAGAGAAGAAGCCTTCAAGCTCTGTTCCAAGAACTTTGGAGTGAATTCGTTTGACGAACATTCTAGTCCATAAGTGTCTTGGCTAGTTAATGCAGGAGATTGCATTGTAAAGGATGTTGTCGATTGAGCCCATTGTTTATAATTTATTGGAGTATCTTGTGAGTGGTGTATTGTACTTGACAACTGCCGAGTGTGCATGTTTGTCCATTTATTGTTGTGCCTCAGCTGAGAATATATTTTTGGTTTTGTTAACTCTCTGCTCTACCTCATTCTGTGGACCACTGCCGGCGTTTGCTGACGCACCAAATGGACCAACACTAAATTATCCGCGCTTTCGTGGTGCATTTCGCGGGGCATGCGTCAGCCTTTAGAATTCACCCCTTGATTGCCTCGCTAATTAACGGGACTCGTTACAACCTTCACTTCATAATATTGTTTCCATTGTAGTTAGTCTCCATTCGGCCGAATGCACGTTTGTCAGTGCATGATTACCATTACTGGTTGATTCCCTCAACGTATGCATGGTTCACTTCACGCACTACTCAAGGTCATCAACAAAAGCGCTATTGGTGAACGACAAACACACCATTAGTGAACACTAAAATAACTATATGTCCTGGGAAAATGCAAATAAGCCCTCAAAAGCACTTCAAGCGACTTGAAATTTCTACGAGCAACTTGGCGAGAAAAGAAGCCAAATGGCACTGATTATAAGCGGGACTGGCAGCTCTGGTAGGTGGCCACAGCATTGAACATGCATGACATCCCGGATCGATCCAGATTCAAGACCGCGGCTGCGACACTCATGAAGACGCGGTGGTCAAAATGTACCCAGAGCTTGATCAGAGCACCATTATGGCGCGCCTTTTAATATATGGTGCTTTTTTTACGTAAAACCGCAGAATTTGATCGAAGTGGCTGCAAAAACCACACAAAATTATCGTGCAAAACGCATATGTGAAATAATAAAAAACTTTTCAGACGGCAGCACATTGTCAGGCCTTGTTTCTATTTCTCCCCACGTGTAAATGTGTGGGCACACTTAGATATTTATTTATCCCAATAACGTTTGACCATCCATCTATCCACTGCACTTTTGTAATATATTACCACTTCAGTGAGTTTAGAAAAAATATTTAGTACAATGTTGTCCTACATGAATGTGCACAAAAAACGAGAAAAAGAGGAGCACGACTAACGCAAGGTGCCAAATTATTATTCGGTCACGTATACCCCCGACATTTCAATATAACTTGGCATTTTTCAGAAACCTCTATACAGCACACCAAACTGTAGAAACTAAAACGCAAGAATACGAATGTAAAATATGAAGCCGCCATATTAACTTAGAAGCCGGTGACTAGGGCACACGGTAATGCTCCCAAAGACAGCGAGTTCCATTTTTCTGATGGCGTGTTAACATAATGCATATCTCTAAGTAACAGCGCAGGCACGACAAACACGGGCCTTGGGACTTTCGACCACGTCAGAGCCGGATGTATTATCACGCTGCCCACGATAGCAGCCGTGACGACCTTACACTTGAAACCTGGTATCATCGTGGCACGCGATAAGGCCATTCAGCAAGGGTGTTGTAACGTAACTGGGAAGACAGGAGCAAAGAGTCAGGACGGGAGAAATGGCAGGAAGCACTGCTGTCTAGCTTCAAGGCGAACCAAGTGGGTGATCAGTAAACGGGAGATAACGACACGTGACTAAGCCGCACCCGCACGCATAGCTATAGATTCGTGGACCGTAAGAGGATCGCACGACAGAATGCTTTGAAAAATGAGGCGATGTGTAAGAACTACAGCACAGTCGGTACCAGTGATGGCGACCAGACACGCGGTTCGCGAGCGAGAAGCTTCGCGAGTCTGCATACAGTATACACGTAGACGAGCCCATTGATGCGCGGTACGCGGTCTGTATCCCCGACTCGGAACGCGGTATCTCGGCATTCTCTAGAGTCAACACACCGATCAGAGAGATGTAATACGAAGAAAGGCAGGGAGGTTAACCGGAAAGATAGCGATCAACATGTTCCAAGTAGTTTACTGCTCCGCAGATTGATATGTGGGGTTTAACGTCCCAAAACCACTATATGATTATGAGAGACGCCGTAGTGGAGGGCTCCGGAAATTTTGACCACCTGGGGTTCTTTAACGTGCACCCAAAATCTGAGCACACGGGCCTCCAACATTTCCGCCTCCATCGGAAATGCAGCCGCCGCAGCCGGGATTTGAACCCGCGACCTGCGGGTCAGCAGCCGAGTACCTTAGCCACTAGACCACCACGGCGGGGCGTTTATTTTTTTTTTTGTTTACTGCTCCGCAGACTGCTAACTCTGTAGAGTTGGCACTTTGACAGTGAGAGCACCATACAACACAACAGGACCATCCGCCCCCCCTGTCTGTGTCGTTTTGAAATTATCATTCTCCAGTATAAGCACGTATCACCTGAGAGCCCACAGACGTCGTGAAGCTTAAATGATAAGTCGCATGGAGCTGTCGCCTGTTTGATAAGCAGCCAGCTGCTGCTGCAACGCGTTCATTACCGACACTCGTCGGGCATGAAAATCACGTCCCACGCGCGCGCTAACGAATGAATCCATCCAAGCACACGCGGGCAGCTGGCGTTTTCACTTCGACAAAGCAAACGTGTGCTGGCTGCGATAGCTGTCCCTCCAGGTGGGGCAATTTGACTGCGTGTATTACAGGTGACAGTGCGCATGGCGGTAGCGCCACAAGACAAATTTTCAGGCCGCAATATAGGCTGCTCGCTATACGGCAGCTTAACCAGAGTAGACAGCCACTGCGTTAGTATAATGATGCCACTGGCTCGAGGTGGAAGACTTCTATAGACTTATACTATGTTAGTAAACAGCGGTAGGAGCCGTAGACATGCTGAGGCACTTGTAGCGAAGGCACCTACCACTATTTACAAACATGGATAGGTCTATGGGGCGAACAGATTTAGAATGGCGCGAGTCAAACTGTATATGAGCGCACCATATATCCCCGCGACCAGCCGTATAACTACTGCACTTGTTGGGGCGTCTACTCCATCTCGGTGAATCTATAGCACTAAAGATTAAACGGAAAGAAGTTCCGAACTGGGTACCACAAAGTGCAGAACCGGAAAATAGTGGTACAAGGGGTTGGTTGAGGACTACACTCACGCAGTCAGCATGCCTATCACGAATATGATCATGCTCTTTCCTGTAAAAGCAGTGAAGAATTTATTGAGGCAAATTTTCTTTTTTTTTAGTAGAAGTCAAATTCACGCACTAGCGCTGTTATTGCTGAAGCACATGATAAAGTTCACGGGTCTTTCAATGCACACGCTAACTTCTGGATACGAAGTATACCCAACTTATTGCGCCAAACAATAGGAATAGTGTGCAGTACAAATGTTCTCCCACATTCAAGTAGCATACCTAGTGCGTCGATGTGTGTAGAAATGGGCTCCGTACTACGTTTATCTTTTTAAAAGCGAGAAAAAATAATAAAGTAAGCTATGGGGACGTTACTTCCTCCGCTTAAAGTCCCAAACATATACGGTAGTCTTATTGGGGCAGAATAATCGCGATACTAAACACAGTATCTTTTCGTTAGTGCAGCCTAATTTTCTGCGTCACTTGCGCGTCCGTGCGCGATACATTCATAAGAACAGGTTCTTGATCTCTGACATTTCGACAGGCTAGCAACATCGCAACGCGTTGCAGCACTAAAACACAGCATCCTCCTTCCCCCGCCCTTTTGATTTTCTATTCAGCCTTCGCGTGATAACAGAACGTACGTGGAATCAGTTAATGATAGCGAGAATTACACAAGAAAGTTATAAAAACTGTGCTGTTGTAGATGAGTATAGCCTGGGCACACTTTAAAGCCTAGTGACAAAATGCAGCCACGAGCGACGCCAGCGCCCCAGGAGGAAATCACACATATTTGACAAGAAAGAAAGAAAGAAAGAGAGAGAGAGCTAGATAGATAGATAGATAGATAGATAGATAGATAGATAGATAGATAGATAGATAGATAGATAGATAGATAGATAGATAGATAGATAGATAGATAGATAGATAGATAGATAGATAGATAGATAGATAGATAGATAGATAGATAGATAGATAGATAGATAGATAGATAGATAGATAGATAGATAGATAGATAGATAGATAGATAGATAGATAGATAGATAGATAGATAGATAGATAGATAGATAGATAGATAGATAGATAGATAGATAGCTTCCACAGCAGCAAGCAGGCGCAAGCACTGAGAAGGGAGTCAACAACTCGCCATCAAACAAGGTAACGCCCGACCGACCATTGGTGGCGATGACGTACGATGACGCGGCTCGCTGCCGCACCCTGTGCCACATAACCGACGGATTTCTCAACCCTATCACGAGGGCACAGCGACACGACTCCGTGCGTCCTGGCGTGCGTGCCGACAAATCGCGTTCTTGCAGGCGACGCTGGATGAGGGGATTGATGCTTTTCGTCCGCTCAGTAGAAAGTAACCGCGCAGAGAGAAAGAAGGCTGAGGAGGGAGGAGGGCGGAAGATATGAAATAACAGTACGAGTCCGCGGGTGTTGGTACAGTAGCGCGCTGTTCTTTTCTACGCTATTCTACGAGAGTAAACGAGAGGAAAAAGCCCGTACTGTCCCTCTGCGAGCTCTTCTTTGTAGCAAAATGCGTTTGGTGGACGAACGTATGAATCAGCGCTGAGAAGGAACCGCCAGCACACGCGCTAGCGATATCCCACGCGAAAAGGACATGCACATCATCAAATGTTTTTTTTTTCCGATTGTTCTGCCCGTCACCCGTACTTCAGTTGCAGGCAACAACGAACTTTTTCACTCAAATCTTCCTCTTCCTTTTCCCACACAATAAGATAGACAACCAAACGATACAGTGGTTAACCTCCTCCCCTTCCATTTTTTGTTTCGTTCCTTTGTCTGTCGTGTTTTTTTCCCCTTCGTTTATAGTTTACAGATTACCAGAGATTTGGACGGCAATATATCTTAAAATTGCCGAATACACTCGCCAAACTCTACTTACTGTCGATCATTACTTCCACGCCCACTGAAACAGGGTGGCAACAAATAGTAACCCAGCATGACTGTACTAATCAGATTTTATTACGTTTCAGTCTAGCAGTTCGACTGCCTCTCTACGATCCTGTTTTGTTTTGTTTTTACATTAAATTCTGTACCACTTTTATATTGTACAATTACACACGCATAAGCGATCGCTACATTCAAAACTACACTTCTTTTTTTATTCTAAACGTTTGTTTTTCACCAGATACTTCGACTAGCTTGTCCCAGTGCCCTTGAAAAGTGGAGACCTGGTGTCGCTGGCTGAATATCCCGGAATTTCATTATCAAACGCTATATGTTCAAAGCCGTTTCCGGACTATTGTTACAGCAGACACACGCCTCATCCTGTATCGAATATTTTCTCCGGTACGTTATTGTACTCAGACAGCCAATTCGGGCCCTAAAATAGCAGCACACCACCCTTTGTGTTCTCATTGTGTTCTCACACACACTTCACCTTCTGTTCTGCTTTGTGCACTTGCAAATACATTTGAAACTGTGGGCGCTCAACGCATATTCTTCGTAGAAGGAAAACTCCAAAAAAGGACAGTGTTAACAATTTACACCAGCAAATAAGTACAACGTAGGTGAGAGCAGCACAGGTTTTGAAGATATATATTCTCAACATGATTTTACCATTATTGCTGCTCTCACACAACACGCCAGCCGTCCTGCAGATAAGCGAGGACGCGATGCTAACTCACAGCAGTTGTGGAATAGCGGTAACAACTCGGCCGTTAATGATGCAGGTTTATTAAACGAAGGAGACCTTTCTGCCTTTTCGTACCAAGCTTCCTAGACCATATTGGGTGGCAAACGAAACATCAACCACGCATCATTAAACTTTGGCTGAAGCGTAACGTGTTCCCTCTGTTCGTTTGTTCTTAAATTTGTTTAATGCACTTCACTGCCACTAGCAACGCAGTCAAAAATAACCCAGGAAATCGGGCCCGGTATAAGAATGATTGAGTGTAGCGGCCTTAGTGATACGAAAAGGTCGAAATGCACATGCACAGAACGCTAAACGACCCATAGCGTTTAGCGTATAAGAACGCCACTTCTCAGACTTCACGTTACTGCGTTTGCGTGGCTTATGTTAGTCTACGTAAAACGTGGCGGCGGTTCTGGAGGATACCCGCTCCGAATTGAATGTGGCGTTGATGTAAATAGGTTGATTTCGTTTGTAAAAAGCGACAATTTAAAATCGTTTCGCTTACCTTCACGCAGCTTCAAAAACAAAAAGTTTTCTGGATAAGGCTAGCCATTTCAAGTGTTCCAATTCCTTACAAGAGAATCGCTGTAAACAATTCTGCAAAATATTTTTTGTTCGTTTATGGTGCGACAACATAAAAGTTTATTTTATTTTTATTATTCTGATGTTGAAATATTAGAGCATTTTAGATTTACCGTACACGTATGACCCGTCTACCGATGTTCAATTGCCTGAGCCGTTGATGGCCATTTTAAAGCAGGTGGCGGCATCCAGCGGCGTTTTGTATAACCAAACAATTTCTCTTTTGACGCGTCGGTTCTCGTCGAAAGAAAACAATGAAATACAGACTTGGTGTGTATGTGGCTAGGACTTGCATAATCTCATATCGCCAGTGTTGCCCATCGTGTATGCTTCTCCGGTGAGCCGTAATTCGCTAACACTGAGAAATCTAAGGGAAAACTAAAATTTTCTAGCGCTGCATGCTGGGACACAGGTGGGCTTGTCTTACGCTGGCTTGGTCGGTTATCGTTCCTGCAGAAGGTGTTGCAATAAGCGACAGCCAAGCCCCGAGTCAAATGTCGCACGCATGCGCAACAAGCAGTCTTAATTTCAAGAACAGCCACCCGCTCACGTAACTCTCGGGCACGGTATACCAATCGTCACGTGACTTCAGGCAGTCACCGAGACTCCATTGTCCCCAGTGGTGCCAAAGACTGCGACGCCAGACAAGTTGACAGCACACAATACTACAAAGATCCCTTGGCGTTTGGCCCGGTCTGCTTCAGTCATAGCAGACTCTAGCGAGGCCTGCACAGCTCATATACGCCATAAGAATGGGGGGGAGGGGGGGGGGGAGCGCAAACAGCTGCAATCGTTATTTCCCTGAAATATACCGGACGTTTGAGCAGCACAATGACAGAACGTGATTTTGTGTTTGCTTTGAGGAGCGGACGAGAGCGTAGCGACACCCGGCGGTGAGCCAAGGGCGCGCCACGGAAGTTTTCCCGCCACACTCGTCAACTCTGCCTGACGTGGTGACGTATCGGCGGCAACCTGCGGATGTATGTCGGTGTTAGGCAAAACCTCATCTTTTATGAATCGCCGCGCTCTCCACGCAAAAACATCGTACGACAGAACCCGTCTGGGCAATCAACGTAGTTTTCAGCTGTCGCAAATAGCGGTCGCCATTACTGTCTACACAAAGACACCCCGAGAATCTTTCATTTTCGTTCGCAGTTCAATACGATCGCTGTCACACGGCTAAGTAACGACCTCTAACAACGACAAAAAAGAAACAACAACCAGGATGATGTATATATGCTGTGGCGTCGTAAGAACTCACGCAGAAGCATATCCAAAGCTGCCCCGTGCGCTAGAGCTTGCGTAAAGTGATCTGTCAACCAATTACATTTGCTAATATTCGTGACGTCACCAAAATGTTGTAGACTTCTGCGTTCTTTTAATATAACGTCATGCATTCTCTTGGAAGGGCCTTGTCCAGTGACACCGAGGGTCGCCAGGAGCCTTGTTCATTTTTCGTTCATCTGAGCGCAATTACATATATGGCTGTTACATGTTACATACGGCTCATTAAGGCCAAACGTCCTGTTCGAAAACTTTATGAACAAACCTCCCGTACGCGGGCCGAAACGTTTTCCTTTCACTTTCTTGTATCGTAATCAGCGTCTTGTTTGAATTGTCTTCGCGTCCTGTTATTCCTTGATGTCCTTCAATGCAGTGAATATTTTTTTCTTCTTTCAGTTTACCGCCGTTGTAGCAGCCAACCTCGATATCGGATGCGCCGCCCACGTTTAGTCCCTTGAGTTTCTTGAGACGCCTATACAGCACAATGTTGTACCTAACCGATCAAGTATTGGTATTTACGGATAACTTGCTCTGACTTCGAGGCAGGTGAGTAAAATAGTGACGCAGCAGTGCGTTACATGTTTCTATGTAGGTGAAAATGTATTGGCGTCTTCTACGAGACAAGAAATGGCGAAGTTTGTGCCAGTGCAGTAAGATTTTGCGGGAGTGGTATGTCAGAAATCGTGAGTTCCCATGGCACCCGGCTTTCTCGAAATCGAACGCACCGGATCTAACACATTAACATGCAGAGCATAAGAATATATATTTTTATATAATGTATATGTGTTGACTAACACCCCACACTGACGATGTTTTTATTTATTTCTCGAACTACCTTTTTTCTTATTTTTTGTTTCCCCTCAGCAGCCCCACCATAACGACTATGACGACCTCTGCATCAAGCACAGATGCAGCGAAGGATAAGCATTTGGGCCAGGGTAAGTTTCCGATCTAGTCTAGTCTAAACATTGTTACGGGAAGGAGACTGACTCAGAGGGGTAGTCACCGATGTATTTACAGCCGGTTAGGCGAGCAGCGCCAGCCACACAGATTAGCTCGTGCCAGTCTATCTGCTTTCTCTTCTTCAGCTCCATGCACTGGCACGTAGCAATATTATTTCCACGGACGGATAATTTTCGTTTAGATAACTTATCGACAGGTTCGGAAAAAAAAAGATGTATTGAAAAAAAAAAAAAACGCAACCAAGCAGCAGAAGACAGCCATGCAAGTCAAATAGTGCAGAGCGTTCCTCAGAAAACCCAAGGAAAAGTAATCTTAGAATTTAATAAAGACGTAGTTAATTAACTAAATGCGAGGTCTACACTAAATTCAGTCACAACGTGTCACGATAACCTCACGCTCTGTTTATCGGGAATACACTGGATAGCTGAAAGCTCAGAAGATTGCAGACCATTGATGTGAACAGTTTAAAACGGTTTAACTGGCGAGCTACCAATAGTCATTAATGACTGTAGTATACGTTTAACACGATGTGTACCACACCCGCCGCTAAGACATTTCGTCATTTTAAATAACTCACTAATGAAGCCCATAACTGTTTGCACCATGAAGTGAAGAAAATGCGGTAATGATATCTGTAGAAATGCATTATTGTACTGCTAAAACCGGATAAGAATATGTGATCGATAAAATGGGCACAGAATTCGAATTCGCAATGACCAACTTATCGGAGCCACGACTACTTAGGCGAGTGCGTGAGTCTCAGATCACAGCGAAGTTACGACTTGAGGTGCCGTAGCAACACTCTCATTGCTTTTCTACGCCAGCGCGAAGTATCCACAGTCGAAGTACATGCTCGGCTTCGATAGGCACCGCGACATTAAGTACTGTCGCGCATGCTCTAAAAGCACTAACTAAATAATGAGTCGCACAGGAGGCGAACTAACGCAGACGGCTCGCCTGTCTGCAGAGGTTGATGAACCTGAACCTGTTGGCCCCCGGTTGATGGGCAAGTGAATAGTGGCGCCAGTGCGTCGGTTACATTCGGTACGTCCGCTGCTGGCGAGAAAGCAGAGATGTCCGATCGAGCTTTTACTACCTCACCATGACAGAGCGTCTGCTCAACTCGAAAAAAAGCAAAAGAAAAAAAGCGAGAGAAATAAAATGAATATTCTCGCCGGTCAGCGCGAGAGAAGGAAGCCGCAAACAGCTTTCGAGCCTACGCAGAGCCCGGAGAGCAAACATGGCGCGCATCCGGGCGCTCCATCCGGGTCAAACACAAGGGGCCAATGGAATGAATCCAAATAACAGGGGCCGAAGAAAGGCGCGCCCTCTCGGCGCGGATAACAATGCATGCCCTAATGACGAACGCCACCAGGAACCTGTTTCGGCGGGAGTCCCTGCCCGCAGCAAGCAGCGAAGCTCTCGCCGATCGGCGCAGTGATGAGGTCGGAGCAGAGGAGGGGGCCAGACCTCGCGTTTCCCTCGAGGCGGACGGAGCAGGTCTGTGTGACGATACTCGCGACGGAGAAACGTGGTCAAGATCGCACAGTTTCGCACTGCCGCGCTGTTCGAACAACGAGAGATGACTGCGGCACGCCGGGCGTTGAACGACTGAGCCCGGATGAGAGTCTGCAGCGTTTCCGTGCTTCGAGCTAAACGAACCAGCAGTACTAGTCTAAATTACCTACCAAATGAGACCTCGCAATTACTCATTTTCTTTTAGACCATAGTACAAGAACCATAAATGACCACAAATTAACAGTGGCGACCTTGGCGACCAAGAGCACGATCTGTAGAAACTAAGATAAACCAGACAGACGGTATAGTTAAACGGCAACCAGACATACTTTCTTTCGAAAGGACAACGCGAAAGGAATTCATTGTGCAACGGCACTCCGTCAAGCACACTCTAACGCAAAACGCTGCACAAGCAGGCAGCTGCCTATAGTAGACGCTTCCATAATGAAGGATGTCTTACGCCACTTCATTTGCGACGACGGCGCTAGAGGGTACCCTTAAAGTTGCGCAAGACCGGGCGTTCGTATAAACCTGTATAGTGGTTGGTGCTGGTTTGTTCCTACGGTGCAAAAGTGTCCAGACAAAAAGCGTTTCCCGACCGGATAACGTGGCATTCTCGGAGAATCGTCAGCGACAAACTCCGCACACTTTTTTTTTTTTGCCACACGAATTTGCCCATTATACGCGACGCTGCAGTTTAAATTCGGCACGCAAAGCGAACGAATCGCGGGTCCACTTGAATCGCAACGAATGCCGACTCAACGTGCTCACAGAGTCATTTCGAGGGCGCCGCTGAAAGAAGACTCACGTACGCGAGCAGTGTTGGCCACATGTGCACGAAGCAGTGCGCGCCCCCGTGGGTGTTGCCCCATCGCCCCTTGCTCGCGTTTCCCTCCGCAGCAGCTGTTGTATACCGGTCGCCGAAAAGGAAGCCCCGCTTTACCACAGCGAAACACGGAGCAGCCGGAACCTGCCAGTGATAGTCACATCCAGCGAGGCCTCCCCCAGGCACAGCCGACAGAGGTCACGGGGAAGTATCCGCAGCGTTCGGGAAGTGCGCTCAGTGGACAGGCAGTCGCCTGATACGCATTCGTTCTTTGACAAGCATCGACGACAGTCGACAGGAGTCTCTTTTGAAAGCCTCCTAGGGCAACACGAATCCGAAGCATACGCTATACGACGTCGACGTTGCTACAGTATACGACAAAATGCTGACCCTTGCAGAAGACACCAGACCTCGCAAAATCTCTCATCAAATTAAAGAGAGCGACTTCAATTCAACTGCAATTTGACGTTTGCGAATTGAACAGTGCGAGGGGCTTTCGATAACGCATATGTATAGCTTAAATGCGAAGCAAAATTAGACACCAAGTCTGGAATCGCCACAAATAAGTTTGCTAATCAATGATCGGATAATTAGATAACGTCACATATGAAATATCTCGTTAGAGCTATCGCTTCGGACAGCGGCACTTGTTCGTTCCATCACCTCCCCATATCCTTCGAGGGGACTATATTCACGATCTCGGTTATGAGGCAACAGTGGTGACGAAAGAGGCTCCACATCACTGCTAGCAACAAAACCCCTGTGACTGCGGCTTCAGCATCACACGCGCGACTTGAATAGAGCAAGACAGAGCCCACAAAGCCTAGGCTCCAAACTGGGACAGCACAGAGTCTTACGTAAGTCATGAAGATAGCGATCTCCACGAGAACTTCAAATGCCATCACCTAACTGTTACGGGGCAGGACGTGCACATTTATATCTAGGTTCAGTTGCATGGCAATCGGACGCAATAGCTATTCACGGACAGCTAAGCTGCAGGCTTCTCACAGTGCAACTTGAGTAGCGCAAGCCCTCCTTGAAATAGACTCAGCAGCCCACTGAAGCAGCTTACGTCATCCCAAACGGACAAAGACGACAGCCAATTATACCGACGAAGCCTCCTGATGGGGGCTACTTGTGCGAGTGCGTCAATCACATGACCAACTGCAGCGGCGACATGACTAGCCACGGACGCGGATAGCTTCAGTCCAGGCGAAGGGACGATGTAGGGTGTTCATGGCAGCATAATTCATTTTGTATCCTTTCACCATGAAGGCGAAGTCAGCCCTCTGTTCACCTCGGTACTAAGACATTTCTATCTGTGGCGAACACACTGCGAATAAGCATAGCACATCTGTCGATAACAATGAAAGCGTTAGCTGCAAGAGCATTCGCGGTGCTGCCAGCGAAAAATGACTTTTTGTTTTTCACGTTTACACTGTCGCGCTGATTACGTGGTGCTTGGAGATAACTTGGTTCGCTAAGACATCAAGAACGCTTTATAGACGTCAATATGTCATGTCGAAACTAAAAAAAAAAAAACGCGATATATTTCTCGTAAGTACTTTTTCTGGAATCTAGAATTAAAACCTCAGGAACTAAAATAATGCATGTTCCTATTTTCATTATACTTTACACACCGTACAACGAAGTATAGATCCTTAAATCAAGAAGCCAAGCATGAAAGGCCAACGAAAACTTGATGTCCCGGCCCTCTAACTGTATACTGCGTCTCGAATAATCTGGGCGCTTTTCCGCTTGCGAGAAAATTACCAGTTTGCGACAACAAAACATTCACCCTGTCACGGGGACAGTGAGTGCATCATCGCAAAAGGCTAATGCGCCGTTGCAGCCAAGAAGACACTTGGTACGGGTCACGAGTGGACGCACGTGCTACCAAGATCTAATGATGCTCTTGGCGGCCACGCACCGGCGCACGTAACCCTTGCCAGTTGGCAGCGCTCGTAGAAACAGCTGCACAGCTACAGCTGTCGCGCGGGTGGTTTCATCGCAACCGCCGCCGCCGAACGAAGCAGACTGGACAGACGAGCTTGCTTTACATCCTGATCAGTCGCGGTCAAACAGATGCGGGCATGTCCTAACTACCTACGAAGTTGTCGTTGTAGTATAGGCCGACCATGGAACTATACACCAAAGTTTCTGCTTTTCGCCCTTTTCGTTTGCGACCATCACTTTGCACATCTTCGGAGCGCTATCACACGCTATACGCAACCTTCATTTTTTTCTGAATAAATAAGTACACCTGCGAGACATGCCCAATTCTTGCTCTTCCTAAGCATGACCACAACAACACGCATATCTATTTCGGGCTAATACGTGTCATCGTGTTTAACTTCGTGAGCTTGGGTGTGGACGCTTTGCGTCCTTTACACATTTCATGCACGAAGTCGCGGGAACAAGCGGACGACCATAGACTAAAGTCAAGCATCCCAAAACCTGTTTCGGTGTCAAGGAATTTCGCAAGGTGAGCTTTCCGAACGGCCGCCCCCTTAGTGTTTGAAGAGCAAGTATAACCTATATAGATCGTTTTTTGACGTCCACGCACTGTGGTGACTTCGACGGAATGTAGGTGGTCGTTCTATTGGAGCACGTCTTTTTCAAGCAGATTCTGCCCAATTCATCAAATCAGCGCAACAAAATTAAGGTGGTTGGCCCGTTCTTATTTTTCTCTGATACAATATAAAAAGAAATAGTGTTGCTTCTCACGCATGATAGACGTACACGGCAAGGTTGAAGATTAATGTGCATGTATACATAAACGGGAACTTTGTGCTTCCTCATTACGACACGAAAATGACTTAAATGCGGCTTGGAAGTACTCCGTACTTCGCAGATACTTCCAACGACTGTTTTTATAGTAAAATAAAATTTAAAATCAACTTAGACCGGTAAAGAAGGCAAATTTGTAAGTGCTGCGAATATTTTTCCTTAACAACCTGGCAAACTGACTATATGCCTATTGGAGAGCAGGTACTCTTCCCACGTTTCGCCAATTACCCCGTTCCTATGCTTGTCCTGACTATTACAATTTCATAACTGCATAAGTATGCAGCCCCGATATTTTCTAGCGTCCTGGCAACGAACAACAAGGACGTTGACTGGAGTGATGTTTGTTGTTACAGGGCAAAAATATTTCATGGTGTGTATCTTCAATACAGTATTGGTTGCGGAGCGGCGGTAAACCAAACTCCGACACACGAGGCACGATACTTAACTCGTACAGGCATTGAAGAAGCGAACGGAAGCGTGTGCTGCCCTCAATAGAAAGCTTAACTTTTTTTTTTATAAACAGTGGAGCTACCTAGCCGGAGGTAAACTCATTGACGCCCACAAAAAGTCGGCGGCAACAGAAAGCAAACATAAGTGAAGCAGCTCCTAGCAAAGGGGTGGGAAGGGGAACTGACTCTGAGAATGAGTGATGTGTTAAGGAGAGGCGGAAGGGAGAAAGTAAAACATAGCAATGTAGTTCTGTATTATTAATTAAGCAAGTATATGGAGAACGTAAGTGCGGGTGAGTAGGGCGGAAAGGAGGTAAGAGGGTAAAATAGCATGACCACGTAACATAGCATAAGGCGGAAAAAGGGAAGAGAGGGCGAGTAGAAGTGGTGTGAGGGTTAGGAGCAGCAAAGGTGGACAGAGGCCGCTGCAAAATGAGATAAAGAAACGTGAAAAAAAAAGAAGTTGTCGAAAGAGATAAGGGAAAGATAGGACCAAGAAAGAACATTTGCGTTCGCCGCGTGGTGGCGCTAGCTTGCCCGCTGTTTACTCAGATTGCATAGGCGCGGCATTGGCCGTCACTGTTCTTTTTATTTTCCCGTTAATCAGGATACCGCGATACCAATTCGGAACGCGTGCAACGAAAGAATGAAAACGCGCGTGTCTTCTTGTGTCACGGCAGCCAACACGGCTCGGCGCCGAAGCTTCCGAGCGTCTTGACAATGCACGTCGAGCGCGCGTCGTGTTGTGCGCCGGACGGCGGCGCAAAAGCACTCCAGGCCATTTGCATTCCGCGTCCTCTGTTCGACCTTCGCGCGAAACCGACCTCCTTAGAGCGCCAACGTCACAGCTTGCGATAACTTTCGAACGGGTTTTCCGGCCTACGTGACAGTAACTCGAGTGCACGCAAAGCGGCTACCCGCGGCGTTGCGCCATCAAGGACCCGAGCGGATGTTCCGCTTAGCGCGGACACAGGCCGCTTAGGCTGTTATCGCCTCAAGCCGGTCGCATTATAAGCGACCGTTCAATTCACCGTCGTCGTGGCTCAAAGTGGAGCGGACGTGCGTGTCTCTCTGTTAGTCTTACAGCCGCCAGTAATCGACTACCACGAAACGGGGTCGACCGTCAGCCAACTTTCCAAAGACAGGTGGGTTGAAAAGGGACAACTATAGCGGTGTGGGAGCCTATCCAGAGAAAAAAAAAAAAGAAAGTCAGACAAGGGGTTAAGCTGTAAAAGAAAGCGTACAAGATATGTGATCAATATAGCCCTTTCAAGTACGCCAGTGGACGATGCTGTAAGATAGAACGAGTTACTGTGCTAGTGAATTTAAAAAAGAAAAAAAAACTAAAAGAGAACGAGCAGGACGCGAAGATCAGTGAAGCGGGACTATATTAGACAGAAGAGGCACGACCTTCGCAATATGCAAGCAACTTTACTGCCAAGAGCTTTCACATGACGAGATTTACCATTTCGCGCTTTCGTAAGTCGTCTGCAGTGCTTCCACCGAGGCATATGGTAGGCAGTCTCCTTTTCTCACCCCCCTTGACGGCGGGAATATAGAGCACTGCTCAGAGAGTAATGCGGTTGCGCGAGACATCGGTAGCCGCCGAGAGTCAACGCAGGGCCACCGCGCTTATATAACAGCAGACGGCCAAACGCGGTGCCGCTCGCGACGAGCAATGGAAACACGCTCCAACGAACAACGCCAAAGTGACAAACCGGCGAATAAGCAAGGGAGGAGGGAGGGGGGGATAAGAGACATAAACGGAGATCTGCGGGACATCTGTTGCTCACTGCGGCGGCCCTCCACCGGCAGACAACCCCCTCCGCCGTTTTCCAAGCCTCCGAGCAGAGCCCGGCAGACGCACATTTTGTGGCTGTCGTCGTTCTTGATGCGCTCGCAACCGCTGCTGCAACCGGAGAGGCTCGGCGTGCTCGCGGCAAGCAGCATGGCCGCGGAGAGTATATACTTTGCAGAGAAGTGACGCGAGCGCGCATGGAAACCATCTTCTTTATGTTGGAGATTGAGGAGGAGAAAGGGGCTCCGAGAAAGAGCCATGATAAATAACCGTCC
The DNA here is from genome assembly GCF_043290135.1 of Rhipicephalus microplus. Classification (NCBI taxonomy): domain Eukaryota; kingdom Metazoa; phylum Arthropoda; class Arachnida; order Ixodida; family Ixodidae; genus Rhipicephalus; species Rhipicephalus microplus. Next base: position 150,348,489 of record NC_134710.1, on the reverse strand, counting down.
GAAACAAAGCCTGCCGTTCACTGGTCGCGGGAGGGGGAACAGGTTTGAGCATCGCGCCAGCTTCTCCCCCGCACCGCTAAGAATAACATTACCATAAATTAGCAGCAAGCCCCTCGCAGGCACTTGTCAGAAAACAAACGCCTAATGGCACGACAAATGAGACGGAATAAAGTAAGCGGGCGAAACGCGCTCGAACGGAGGACCGGCTGTGCCAGCGGCGGCCAAAAACAACAACACGGGCCAGGCTGACAGGCCGACACACGTAGCGCAGTTGAACTACCCTCGGGGGCTGAGAGAAGAAAAAAATACCCGCTTTATGCACGGGGATATGATACACAAAACAAAGATAAGCCTGTCCGCTCGTCCAAACAAAAACAGAAAGAGGAACATTAAAAAGGGGGGCCCTTAACTATTCCCTCGCTCAGTACAATCGCATTCGTATTAATCAGCCTTTCTCGCTTTTTTTTTTTGCCACCACAAAACGTCGACTAACAACAGAAGCACAGCGTTATAAATCATGCCTGAGAAAAACGTATACCGCAGGTAGCACTTTTTATTCACAACGAGTACACGCCCCATGCATTTCCTTACGCGACAAAGAACAAGATCCTTGATACAATTCTAACGAGGTGCTTGCGGCGCCAGAGTTATGCAACGGAGACAGAGTTCTGAGGGCCACTAAGTGCGAGATGTTAGAGAAAGAAAGAAGAAAACGGCGGCGGCGGTATACAATACTATTGACAATTGTATCAACCTCTCTTGCGATTGAGACCCCATTTTATGTTTGTTAGCCAGATTCGTGATAGAAGAATCGGCCCCACGTAATAGAAATACTTTATCGTTTGTTGTTTTTTTTTTTTGGGGGGGGGGGCTCACTTGATAAACAATAACTGCAACAATTCACATACCAAAAGCGTGATATCTGCTGCCCTATACGACTCACTGTACATTACACTTTCTAGAGGTAGGCTAAATGTCACAACATGGCCAAGTTCTGATGAGAAGGGCGGCTCAGTGTTCGTAGGAAAGCGCAGCACTGCTGGAAAGTACCTATGAAAGGGAAGCTACCACCTCCGAGAGTACAAAAGCAACGTTAATAAATGTTGGACTCCTTGCACACGCGTGCCCCGCTTGTTTCATAACGGACGTTCCATTTTCATAGCACGTTTCGTCTTAGCTGGGAGTATCAAGGTTACTGGTTTCAAGAACTTCGGTTTCATCCTTACCACAGCGACCTCACACAACGCGGCTGATTTCGTCATTGACCCAAGCTGCAACCACCACGGCTATGCCGAAACGCGTGAGCGCAGCGACTATGACACAGCACAACGTCTATGGGCATCAGTGAACTGCCCGTAATTTCAGCGCTACGAGACGACAAACTCGCATCTAACACACAGTGTGCTCAAACACATGAACTGGCTCTAATCGTACTAACCTAGAGGGAGGTCAACTAGTTTGGCACGCATAAGTAGGCGTCGGCATTCTGCGGTGCATTTGTAAAAAAAAAACCTTTTTTTTTTTTGTTTCAGGGGTAGGTCGCTGTGAACGCGCGTAAGCCAATATGAATGCGTCATTATCTTACGCCCAATAATAGTCAAAGCGATCTCATGCGAATAATAAATACGGCTCGGTTCACCGCGACTAGTGTCGGGCTCGAAGGCCACACAGATGCGAGCCGTGATAGAGGCCTCGCGCCGAAATGAGCACACATCGAACAGGACGGTATTGCACAGCTTTATAATGCCCGGCACAGCGGCGACTGGAGACAAGCAAGATAAACAAACGAAGGAAGAGAGCACCTCCTCTCGAAGGAGTCCCGCCCGTTTCTTTGGCGAGAATGCACGCCCTCACCCGCCTCCACTACGGCGCCCCCTCAACCCTCATCTGAGCCTTCACGGCCCAAACCGGTCCTGCACGCCACTTTTCAAACAAAAGAAAAATGACGGACCAAGAGGGGAGAGCCAAAAGGGCCCAATGACGCCCGCGAAAACAAATGCTAGCTCCTCAAGAGAGGAAAGAGCATTGCGCGCGAGAAGGGAGGACGAGGTTAGGAGTAAACGTTTTGAGGTCACCTCGGAACATGCCTACGTCGGAGGGAGTGACAGGCAAGCCTCGTTGCCTGCCAAGCCGAAGACAAACAGTCGTGCCGAAGCGTAAACAAGGCCGAAGGACTCAGGCGAACTCCCCCGCTTGTCCTCACGTCTTGGGCTCACCCGATCGTGCCGCTTCCCCCAAACCCCGCGCGATAACCTTCCGAATGTGCCCCAACATAGCAAAAAGAGGAATTGAACCCTGCTACGGTGCGCGCACCCAGTTCCTTTGTGCGGCCGCAACTCAGCGCATAGGCGTCCCATTGAGTGTGAGCAATACGTCGACTTGGAAATTCCCGTGGAGGTACGTCCCCACCCCACACTTGCAAAAGCGCACTGTGCAAAAGCGCATCAGTGGAGCTATGATGAGCGCGTATGAAACTTCAAATGAAGAGTAACTACCAAGCTACGGAGGTGGCGCCGCGGGAACCTATGAACGAAGCTACACGACAACCTCTGAGAGTGAGCTTGGCGATCGTCGCAATGCAATCACAGATAATCACAGAACACATCATTTCGGGCACCGCACGTTCGTTTCGCAGCTGTGACACATACAGCACAGGCAGACCCCTCTATGAAATCTATGAAAGCTAAATACCTCCATTCATTACAATATATATATAACGAGCAGTTCGCGGTGCGCATAACGCTGACGTTCTTAGATATGTGTACTAAAGGGCTCTTGAAACAGTTTCCACGTTAAAGGCTTTTTCATTCAGTCGCGGCGCAAAACACCATGATTGCGTGAAGCCAGTGACGTTCTCAGCAGCGTAACTGAGCCAGCACGATGTGGCACCCTCTAATAAACAGGCACAGAAAAAAAAAAATCAAACCGATGAACATACATTCGGTGTAGCATTCAAAGGCCGTGCACCGACGATCGATGAGGGCGTTGAACCCGGCGAATACAGCATTGCCTTTCTACAGCAAGTATGAGTGAGTGAGGCCTCGTTGCCCATGCATGGCAACCGGCTCGATAGACTACGCGCATTATTTTGGCTAGGGTGATATCACGAATCGTTTCCTCCTTTGAAGGAGCATATAGGCAACGTGGTGTCTCCTTTTGTGGAATGGCGGTGGCCAGGCCTGCTCGCACTATATTGCCCTGTTGCTCCGATATGTTGGTTTCTTATTCGATACGTATTCTCGTATCGAATAACAATAGGGATAACTGCACCAGAGAGAAGTATTGGAGGTTCTCAAGGATATAGGCAAGATAAAGATGAAGCCTTTCTTTCTCTATCTCTCTCTCTCAATATATATATATATATATATATATATATATATATATATATATATACCGCACGTTCTCTTGGAAAGGTTCGCCCGTTTCTCTTCGTTCGAGGGGGGGGGGGGGGGGCAATAGTGGTAAATTAATTTCTCGGGTGTTATACGACAACTTAGCCTTCTAACGACCACGGATTTTTTTTTTTTTCGCGAACTTTGCAAATGTGCCTTGTGAACACACAACCGTGAGTACAAGACTTGGAGAGAGCTCGATGTGTACACTGGTTGTATGGATATATGCGAGTGGTGACACCGCTTCATGGAATGCATAGGAAACGAGAGAATGAGTCATCACGCGCTGTGGTCGCTCCGAGATCATTTCCCCAATGGCAGATGCGCTGCCGGTGGAAGCTGTAGGTGTATTCCACAGTTGGAACTGCGAGCGCAAAACGACGAGACAAGAACGTACAATACATAGGCGCCGATGTATTCCATGTTCCTGTCTTGTCGTCGAACACTCATTTCCCAAGCGTGACATCGAAGGAGTGAACGACAATAACGGCGAGTGAACGAGAAGAATCTCTACTGAAACGTTCTGTATGCGAGTCCAATAATTCCATATGTTTCCATAAAGAATACATATGTTTCCTATATATTTTCCATATATTTCCGTAAGATTCTACAACTAAAAGCGTGAGTATGGTACCTGTAAGCGCGAATGGAAGAGACGTGCAACGTGAAGACGGTATGTGTGTATAAGTGCACATGAGCGAGCCTGTCGTATAAAATAATTGGCAATTAGTATGATCTTGTGTTTTTGCGACTCTATATGGCTACCGCAAATACGCCAAGTTCTTCATCCAGAAAAAGAAAGTAAAAAGAAAGGGTGAAGTGGAGCTGTGCATATAAATCGGCGCCGTAAGTCTAAAAAAACGCCACTTCTCGCAAGTACAAATATACATAAACAGAGCGTAATACTCCATTACAAGTATTACCACGTACAATCTTAAAACAGGCAATGGCATATTGGTTCAGAGCAGAATAATATTCGACATGAATGTAGCGAGGACGTCTGTTTGCGGTGGAGGTTACAAGTTTAAAAAATTTTGCTAATAAACCAATAGTCATGCTTCATAACAAGCAACGAACGCAGTGAAAACGTCGGGAAGGCTGCCCCCCCCCCAAAAAATAAAATAGAAAAAACACTCCGTAGAAGTATGACTAACACACACAGGGGTAGTTAAACTTGTTGTTCCATCTCGCAACTTCTGTGGTTCAGCTGCGCAATGCCTCCGCTACCGTTCAGTGCCCCGGTGAAATAATGTGCAAGATCCTTTGGCGCCCGTGCCGATACGCAGGGGAGCGTCGACCAACTTTAACACTGCAGAACAGCGCGTACTGGGCTGTTCGCTAATAACCATGTCCTGTTTGAGCGGCGGAAAAGCTGAAAAGCGCGTGTTATCTATAAATTGATCATGGGGGCTTTTGTACCTATTTTGCATCCCAGACGCGACGTGCAAGCCGTAATAACCAGTGTAACAAGACTGCTCGCTTTCAGATGCGCGTCCGCAACGAAGGGAAAAGAGGGAGAAAGAGAAATGACGCGGAATCCGCAGCTGGGCACACTGACAAGGGGCAAAAGAGAGAGAGAGAGAGAGAAGTGCGCACGACACAAATGCGGAAGCAGCAGCCGACCAATGGCGACCAATGCTGCCGCTAGACACGCGACGACGCTGAATTGAGAGATGGTGGAAACTAAGGGCTGCCACGAGGAGGCGCCCCAGTGAAATCTGCACGGCATGAAGAGCTGTTTGCTCAGTCACGAGGGGGCAGGAGCACCCTTTGTGTTTTGCATGTGTGCGTAAGTGGAAAACAATGCTTCGCCCGCAGCGATATTGCTGCTTTATAGTGAAGAGCAGCCGGCCGCCTTTTCCATTCATGTATTCATGAAAGCGTGCCGGAAAAGGAAGCAGCACAAAGCGACTAACTGCTGTGGCAGCGCACTCTTGGAGGCGGTCAGCGAGCTCATCCTTCAAGAACAGCGCGCGCCGAATCCAGGATGCCGTCTAAAATCTATTCCGACAGACCAAGCTGGAATTGCCGCGGCAACACAATGGCGAGCCGCGACAAACAGGGAAAAAGCAGCCAGCAGCAGTCAGGAGCAAGTGGAACGCAGAGTGAAGGGCCAACCGAAAGCCGGTTCAAAACCTGCAGTGTCAATGATGGATCACCCAAGCACGCCGCGCGGCCACGTTTCTTTGGGCACAGCCGTTATATAGTACTCCACTGAGTGCACACCCCCTGAGTCTGCCACCGGGAGCAAAATGGCCGCCACACACACACACACATCCCAGGCGGTGCGACATCGAGGTACAACTACAGTGTTACTTAATTCGAAATCGCCAACTTGGTGTTTTTATCGCGAACAAGGAAATGTTTGCTGCTTCAAGCATTGATGCATGCGTACTACCCCACAGGCGCTTGCAAAAATTCTCAGTCTAGTGCACCAAGCGTGAGTAACGATTCTCCCAAAACGCCGCTCCTTGCACATGAAGTGGCGTCAGCCAAGATAGGTATCTAAGTAGCTACGTTCCATTGTATTCATTCTAAAAAGACACGGTGTGCAAACGCAGACGCAAGAAAGAAGTCAAGACAACTAGCACAGCTCTTTCTTAATATATATATTACGGTACTATGTAACCTATGTAACCGCGGTACTATGTAACCGCGGTGCTATGTAACCTATGTAACCGCGGTACTATGTAACCTATGTAACCGCCGTACTATGTAACCTATGTAACCGCGGTACTATGTAACCTATGTAACCACGGTACTATGTAACCTATAGGTTACATAGTACCGCGTGTACGTACATAGTGCTATTTTATGGCTGTTGGGGTCGCGTCATGTGCTGCGTGTTCCACACTCGCCGTCATGTCTACTAGCGGCGCCGACTAACACTCCCAGGTTTACCCCGCAAAACTCAGTTGGTAGAGCATCGGACGCGCTATTTGAAAATCGCAGGTTCGGTCGCTGCCATCGACATGCCCTACACTTTCCTTGGCATCATTGCCTGTCAGTTCTCATTTATATAGTACTATGCCAGTATTATACCCGGTGATGCATGTAATAACTGCGACACTAGTGAGCTGACAACACCCACCGGCTTTAACTCTATACAATGTAGGCCAAGCAAAGAGCTGCATTTCTGGTTATCCTTTCAGGCAGTTTCATTGGTTTTTTTTTCACCTCTGTCCGGATTTCTCGGACGACATGGGCTGATTAAAAAAATGACGACCACATATTTGATGGTGGAGGTGAAAGAGGGATTCACGCTGCACCCCGGAATGCAGTAACACGAATATACTATCGTAAGTTTTTTACCGCATATGACGCTTACCATATATCAGCACCAAAAGTTCTTTAAGAAAGCTGTAGAAGCAAAAAAAAAAAGAAAAAAAAGCTTCAGCCTCTAGTTTCACGTGAGCCCGTGTCACTGGTTATTACGCGAAATGCAAGAAAATCAACTTAATTTGTAAGAGTCAATGGACCTCTGGCCTGCATTGTCCGCGCGATCTAGATAGGCCGAAAACGGTATCAGACTCGCAGCCAAGCATTCGGATAATTTAGCCCTTCCAATAGGTCAACAGTTACTGAAATTTCGGAATGTGTAAGATGTAGTGTTTTCAGACAGTCTGGACACGGAGAAATGTCAGTGCGATGAGCGCTTGCTTGAAAAGCCAGCGAAAACACGGTTTTGATTGCGAAACTTCTCTACACACACATCCTAGTACCAATGTCTCTAGTACCAATAGCTCTAGTACCAATGTCTAAAGGGGAAGCAGAATTCGGTGCACATCAGCGCCACGCCCAGGCTTTGCCTCAGAGATCAATCGGCACGGTGAAGTTCTCGGAGGCCCCGTTTCGGATTCCACATCATATCCACTAGCCACCAGGCGTCCCCGCCATCTACTATGAGGTGCTATTTAAGACCTCTTGATGAAAGTGATGATGACGATGATAATGATAACCCCGTAACATTGCCAAAAATGACACGGCAGTGCAACTAATTTGCAACAATATCAGTCAAGCTTAAACAACCAGTTAAACTGTACACTATACACACTAAAAACTTGAAGGGCCCTGAGCCGATTGCTTTCACTAACGCATTATTTCGTCATGCGCATGAACGCAGCAGCGCCTATGCTAAACTATCAATTAGGCTCGGTTCCGCAGCATATACGCAGGAACACTTAACGGGATCTGCCATTCGTATTACTGCCTTTAGTTACCACATAACCGTAGAAAGCTTGGTTAAAATTTTTGTCAATATTTCTGCCTCTAAGCCTTGTATCACCTGATTTGACTACTACGACGTTTCTGGCATCGGAAAAGCTAAGTGTAAAGAGGCGACATAAGTGGAAAGCTGTAGTGTCATACAAGCCCGGACAGAGCCTAAACGCACACGCCGCATCGATATAGCGTCACGAGTGCTTTCAGCAGTGTTCAGGAAGAGAATACAATCTGAAAAAGTATCGCTGAATGTGAAACAAAAAACAACACCTATTAGTTCTTTTATTTTTTTACATAAACCAACGGGTACAGTTGCTCTTAGTACGGAACTTCCAAGTGCAGCTGAACGCGCATACACTGATGTGGCGAAGCAAAGGCGACGTGCAACAGAAAGCCAGAATTTGAAAGGGGAGAGAAAAGGGGCGAGGTGGAAAGGGCAGGTACATATATGACAGAGGCGAAAAGAAGTCAATGTCCACTTGTTTTACATCCCCAATTTTCCACCTCGCCCGATTTTTATACGCATGCACGGTCTTTCTGCACTTTGTCCAAGTTATTTAAAATTAGAAAAAGAAAGAAAAACGTCCCCCTCTAATAAGCCTTCAGTATTTCTCATAGCTGGCGCAGCACTTGCCAATACAATACACGCAGCGAAAAAGAATGGTTCACTGCACTCTGGCTCCGTTTAGCTACGTTGTTCTCTGGTTAAACAAGGCTCCACAAGATGTCGCCACTATGCAACTGGTCTAGGGAAGACGGATTACGAAACAATCAGGCTCGTAAAACGCTTTCTGCGCTGTGCTTACAGGCCATGCGCCACGTTGGGGTGCGGTAGGGTGGGCGTCGGTGCTTTTGCTAAGCGTTGACTTTACAATAGGAGATCCGGTGGTTACATGAAATATGTAAAGATGTTTTACTTTTCTGATAGTGCACGAAGGCTTACCAATTTCAAATAACTGTCTATATAACGCACGAAGGAGATAATAAATAACGGGAATGTGCACAAGTGAAACGAAGTAGGCTGCAGTGTGTTAATAAAAAAAAAGTTTTTGATTAATCTCGCTGCCTGCCAACACGTGAATGCAAGAAAAAAAAGAGGGGCGGTTGGGGGACTAGTAGGTTCTCTTCCACGCAGACAGGTTTCGAGAAGACGCACCGTATTACGTTCCCTGTGAGGTGCCCACGAAGGTCGCGTTTTGATCGAACATGACAGCCCCACAGTGGCGACGTAAGAATAGAATCTAGGAGAACTCAAGTAAGCGCCTTAAAGCCGCTAATCAAGAGCAGGACGTTACAGTAAGTGCAGCATAAGATATTTGGAGATGTACTCACCAAAAACACTCGCTATTATGACGTTTTTATTTCACTGTATTGCGTTACGAGACCCACCGACCCGTTTCGGGTCACTATGACAAAGCAGAGTGAAGTCGTGCCACTAAGCTCGAGGGCGTGAGTTCGATTCATTGATTAATGATTGATATGTGGGGTTTAACGTCCCAAAACCACCATATCATTATGAGAGACGCCATATTGGAGGGCTCCGGAAATTTCTAACACCTGGGATTCTTTAACGTCGCTCAAATCTGAGCACACGGGCTTACAACATTTTCGCCTCCAACGGAAATGCAACCGCCGCAGACGGGATTCGATCCCGCGACCTGCGGGTCAGCAAACGAGTACCTTAGCCACTAGACCACCGCGGCGGGGCGTGGGTTAATTCATGGTCACGGAAGCTGAAGTTCGATAAGGGCGAAACGCAAGGAACACTCGTGTACTTACGATTCAGGTGCACCTTGAAGAGCCCCGAGTGGTTGAAGTAAACTCGGAGCACTCCGCAACAGTGTACCTCATATACGCTGTGGCTTCAGCGCTTAAAACCTAAGCAATTATTAAAAAGCCTTGGGCGTCCGCAACAGCTCTGCAGATGCAGGCTGGCAACTATTTTAATATGGCAGCCAGCGTCCGTAGAGCTGCTGCGGACGCTCTGCTAAAACCGCCTGCTATTAATCATTACCTAAAGCAGCGTCCTTCAAGAATACCAACCTTACTACTAAAGCAGAAGCTGCACAGTAGCCTCGATTCATACCGACCTTGTGTGCTGCTCTGTATAGCTCAAATATAGCTACATTCACAGCTCTCATTTTGCTACGAATGCGGCTTAGCACATGGGCCCGGACGCCGACAGCGGCGTGAGCACGAGCTGCGGATGTCAGCGAAATTGAATTCAACCCCAAGCTGATCACAGCGCCAACTTATCGTGGCTATACCGTAACGTAAGTTTTCTAAGGTGCCGCCGCAACACCAGATGGCGCGCAGACACGCCCGTATGACCCGTGTAGGCTTCAGCCCTGTCGTTCATAGGCAATATTATTTTTTTCCATTATCTGTAGTTATAAAAGCACGAAAAGAATGTAAAAGTACGTGGTCTATCATGCATGAAGGCTGACTGAGTTGCACAACACAATGTCTCGATCAGGCCCGTCAAGGAACGTGCTAAAGGGATGGCGCGGATCACAAAAGGTGCCGCCTCAAGGCAAGCCACCAGGAGGGGCTGCACAAACGAGAACTTGTAGGCACGCCCTACTTTTGTGCGGCCTTTGTTCCTCCGGGGGAACAATGACGGACGCAATGGCACAGAAACTGGACCAGGCCACAGCGTCCAGCGAGGAAGGAAAGGACAATCCATCCGCCCGTCTTTTGTTTCAGCGAGCCCGACGACGGTTCGGAGGCCTCGGCCAGTTACGCGGGGTTTTCACCTGCCAAAAAGTCGGCAGCCGCCACTGCCATCAACCCCCCCTTCGCTGTCACTTTCCGCGCCGACAAGTTGCGGCATGTTGCGGTCGTGACTTCCGCGGCAACAGTCGACGGCCGAACAAACTACTTTGGAGGTGCAAAACACGCATATGCAGTGCTTTCCGTCGGTGACGGTCAGAATATCACCGACGCTCATCCAAAGGAGCTTCTTCTGCAAACTAGCGCAGTCTTCTGCACATAGTGCATTCTCGGCAACCATCATGGTGCATACAGTTACGTTTACAGACAATACAGCTGCCTGTTTCTTTCCAGTCTTTTTCTCTCGGTCTAGTGTATTTAAAAGCTTAAATCCTGCCGATTTCCAAAGACGCGTGACTGTCGCAAAACCGATTGGAACCGGCTGTCCCCGTGACTATTCCACCGCCACCTGCGGCAACAAAGGGAAAATCGCGGGCTGGGTGCGTTTGTCTGCGAAAAAGCAAGACTTGCGCGCACGCCCCTCATAACTTGAGCTAGAATACTTGGAACGTCAATACAGCAACATAAAACAACATTCGCCGAGCCCCCATGCACTTTCCGCGTATAGGATACAAGGAAGTCCCCTGTTTTCGCAAAGAAGCGAACACGTCCCTGTGCATTTGGTACAAGGAAACAGTATAAGTAACCGGTCGACTCTGGCTCCCTCTATTCGAGTATCCTGCTATTATTTAAACAAAGTGGTTCCTCAATGGTCTTCTTTGGCCAGATCTAGTGGAGACGTGCGCACTAGGAAAAATATTGGTTGAGTTCATTTGAGGTGCGAAAAAGAGAAGGAAAGGTAGAAGACACTCAAACACATAAGCTAGTTGAGATGAGGGAGTGTCCTAGCATAACGTAAGGGCGGTCCGTATCGTACGCTAAGCGCCGAAGCCCACTAGCGTTCCACGGCAAATCAGTTCGCGTTCTTTTTAGAACCGGCCCGTTAGTGTAGGCTAAGGTATCGCACCAAAGAGCTTGCCACTACGCGCAAACGTTCTCAATAGAGAGTTTTAGTTAGGCGCGCCCAACGGCCTGGCGCACGCGAGAGGAAGCACGGCTGCGCATGCGCTGTACGTGAGATGCGTGCACTAGATCTCGGCTCTTAGGTTGCGCACGCCATTGGGTACCTTAGCAGTAGCTCTCGCGAGATCTCCCCCTAGCAGCAGTGTGGTCATGGCTGCGAGTAAAGCACGCGTGCATTTTACGATTGCCCTCGATTTGGAGCTCCTTGCTTACGCGAGGAGCTCAAATCCGTTCGCGGACCCCGTGCAATGGACAGCTATCGCTTTAAAAATACAACAGCTGACGGAGATGCCTTTCAACGCCCAAAATGTCCGCATTCGGACGGAGCTAGAGTGTACTTTTCTAGTACACACTTCACGGAGCTGCTCGTGAAATCGTGCCTTGTCTCATGTCTTGACTCCTGTCAACTATAGTTGGCGATTGCAGTTTATTGCTTAGTCACAAGGTGGCGCCAAGTAGCACTCCAAGACGAAGGTGTGTATGGTTCAGGTGCAGTCTATGTGTCCATTGTCGAGTACGCTAAACTAATACAGCAGGAAGCAGCCTCGGCTGTAAACGTGTATACGTAGCGCGCTACACTCTTTAAAAAAATGGAGTGACGTTCTCTCCATTAAGGGAGGAAAGGCGATGTGCCCAATGTTCGTCTTTAAATAGAGAAACGTTGCCCCTCATCCACGGAGAAACACGTTCCTCCTTATGAAAATCAACATGGCTGCCCCCCGGCGAAGCAAGTAGGCTTAGCAAATGCAACGATTCTCGACTGATAAAGAGTACACGGCACTGAAAGTTACAAAAAACGGTCCCGCTGAGTTTGATATTGAACGAAATTATTATAAAAACAAGCAGACGAACCTGTGGCGGTGAACACATCGCCAAAGAGAACGACGGAGCAAGTACGTTTCGTTCGGTCAGCGAAGCCACGTTCACTCCGAATGACACGGATACTGCAGAAGGCACGGACACCTGAAGAGTGCATTCTAGGCTTGCTGTATTTATTTCTCGCAGATTCACATAGTATAGCGACGTTATTCATGCGTTTACGGATCCGCAGGTCACTAGATGTGCCTCCAAACCGTAGACTCGATCGCAGCGAAACCATTCCGACTCAGTAGTGCAGCTTTGATAGATAGATGTTCAACGTTATATAAGTAGCTGGAGGTGTGAGAGCGTCATAGCCGTGAGGTAGGTGGTAGCTGGTGCCATCTGGAGGGACTTAACGAAGCTAAAAAAAGTTGCCTAAGCTGTGATACTGGGTATGACGTTGTCATATCCAGTAGTATCACAGCTCCATTGCGGATTGACGGTCGACGTGACCACAGAACACCTACCACGACGGAGACAAAGTTTGGTCTGCATGCTGCGCCCTCTCCAAGTAACAAGAAAAAAAACGTGACCTCCGAAATGGCTAACGCGCGGCAAGTGTTTGCCCTCTCGGAGGCTTCAAGAAAAAAAAGTAACTGTGGCAGTTGTCGACAGATGGCGCAGCGTTCGGAGTGCCGTGGGCATTTTATGCATGGTTTGGGGGTATCCGACTTCGTGAAAACCTGATAAGCTCTAGTAATTATTCAGTTCATTATTGTGCAACCATTAATAAACTTACGCTTGTGTAGGCATCAGATACAATATATTAACGTGTGCGCATGTTGTGGTATTGATACAAAATGTAAAAAAAGTGTAAGAAAACCTACTTGTAACCTGTGCCACGATGGTCACTCGAAATTCATCGCTATGTAAGCTGGTGCGCTTTCATAGTAGGGTGTGAGTAAACACGTCGAGGTGTGGGCCGTTGCTGTGAATGGTTGATTGTGCTCTTGTTGCGTACTTGTTAGCGTATATGTTAGTGTACTTGTTGTGTACTATATGTGTACTATGTGACCATTTGTGCATGTGTAGCTATATGGATTGCATCAGCACATATTAGGCTTTCAGTGTCCGTGAGTAATCCTGAATGGGCTGAGCTGTGATACTACTGGGTATGACAATCCGCAATGGAGCTGTGATACTACTGGGTATGCCCAGTAGTATCACAGCTCCATTGCGGATCGTTTACGCCTCAGCCCATTCAGGATTACTCACGGACACCGAAAGCCTAATATGTGCTGATGCAATCCATATAGCTACACATGCACAAATGGTCACATAGTACACATATAGTACACAACAAGTACACATCGTGCGAGTGCCTGACGATAAAAAAAGAGAGGCTTTTGGTCTACACTAATAACATCTACACTAATAATCACTCCTGCATTGCTTACAACAATCTTAGGTAAAAGCAATCGCTCGCGACTGGCCGCGGCCGGCTATAGGCTTGGCGTGAGCATGCGTGCGAGCAAGAGCCCCGTGATTGAGGAGAAACTTGAACGCTGAAGGAGGAACGTTGCTCCTTTGGTCCTTGCCGCGAGAGGGCGCGACGGGTAAAGCGCCCGAAAGGGAGGAAGTCGCTGCGCCAAAGGAGGAACGGAGCCCGTTTCTCCATTCTCGCTCCCCCTTTTTTTAGAGTGTAGTCGTTGAGCGCGTACAGCCTTGCGCGCGCTAAACTAAAGCTCTCTAATATTAGAAGTTCTCGTTTGCAACATTTTGTACGGTGCATTTTTTGCAATGTACAGAACATTGCAGCAGCGAGAACTAACTTCGTGGCTGTTCGCAGGAGTAACGAGCTCTGGAGCCGAGGAGGGTGTTAACATGAAAAACTACAAGATAGCTTATGTGCAAGCACAAACGACCATAGAAACGTGCACGTGAGCACACAAACAGAAGGCGTTTACTGACAGCACAATTGTGCCACAGGATGAGCCGGCGACTATGTGTACATTTTGTGCAAACGAAAAGACCACAAACACCGTGCAAAGGATGAGCCAGACGTATGTTGCAGCTTTTCAAGAATAATGAGCGATAGTGCAGTGCCTGTTGACCACAAGAAAAGCCCTAAATATTTGAGTGTGCGCTCAAATTCGAGGTATGTTAACTGAACGTGTCATATGGAAGTCATGGCAAAAAACCGTTAAGTGGGCTAGGTGGCGCTTGCGTGGTAGGTGTGCGCGATGCGATTTCTTGACACGGGAACAAAAAAGTTAAAGCCCGCTGTGTGTGGGTGGTTGTTCCGACTGATGACTTGCCTAAATTGCGCTGTTGTTAAAATTAGTATAGACGTTGGCGAAAAATTAATACAGAAAGCTCCATATGAAGTGAAAACGTAATACCCAAACCATCAAGCAGATTTTAACATGCGAGACATTCATTAGCAGGAGGAAGGGCAATGCGGTTTTTTTTTTTTTTTTCAGCATAGATCATGGAAACGACATGGCAAGAAGTGGGAAACGGACGTCGTCCGATGCAACGTCACGTTAATGGCCGACGCGTCGCCCCTAGAAAGAGACTTGCCTCGCTCGGGGAATATCATAAGGCCTGCCTGTCTCTCAAATGGTGGGAAAGAACGCGGAGCTTTGCAGCAACCGGTTTCACCCGATGAAGTTAACGGTGTCTAGCGACGTCACCGGCTGCGTTGCGCCAATGGGACACTTCTATCGACGCCTCTCACGCCCGGAAGTCTCGCCGGCTAGGCGGATCGCACCAAAGAGATATACAACACGCGCAGTAATTTACGCAAAAACTGTGAGACACCAGAGTTATTACAACTACTTCGTTTCTGGCGGAAACATCACAACTACAAATGAATGGGACGCGCTTCATACGGTTGGATTTCTTATCTCACTGTTGAAACAAGCAAAACACTAGAAATTTCAAAAGTGTTTACTATTAGCAGAAAAAAAAATCAAACCACATGGAAGGACTTTCGAGACTGTTAGAACCTCTCGAAATCCCGGCCCGCAAAAGCACATACACGAGAAACCTCCATCCATTGCTGCCGTAGGAACTAAAGAACGTCGCACATACATTCAAGACACGAACGTACACGGCTAACAAGAAGCGTTTGGAAAAGAGAATTCGGTCAAGATGTCAGTGGTTGAAGCCCCGCTAGCAGGTTTTCCCGATCCGGAGGGAGGAAGGGGGAGAGAGAAGGAAAAACGAGAGAAGAGAAACAATGTTAGTAAACTCTATTGAGGTCACCAGTTTCATCAAAGTGTGTCAAATGCGCCGGGGCACCGCCAGTCGTTTTGCCCTCACGCGGCGTCAGCATACCCGATGCGCGCGAACATCTGCATTACTCAGTTGAAAAATTGACTGCTCACGTACGACATGAACAAGAACCGAAGTGTGCCGCGAACGTTTACAGCGCTTTTTGCATAGGACGCACACAAAGAGGATAATTTCGCTATAACGAAGTCAATGCGGTGAATAAATTAGAAAGGCTTTGGGCCAAGTGCACGCGAAGTGGTTTCGCGTAGCGATTGCAAAAACGCGATGAAAAATCGCGAGCTATAACGGCTGCGGCACGAGTACGACGAAGTGCCAGCGAAACCTGACAGCGGGCGCCTAGCGTAAGTAGGCGTGCGTGATCGTGCATGCTTATACATTTCCAAAGCGAGAAAAAACAGCGAGCGTGCGACACGCACTATCGCAAGCGTTACCGCGTGTCGCACAGCCTTTACGCTACGAAGAGGCCCAGAGTGAGTCCCGCCGA
This sequence comes from Rhipicephalus microplus, assembly GCF_043290135.1. Classification (NCBI taxonomy): domain Eukaryota; kingdom Metazoa; phylum Arthropoda; class Arachnida; order Ixodida; family Ixodidae; genus Rhipicephalus; species Rhipicephalus microplus. The sequence goes on along the minus strand of NC_134710.1, from coordinate 150,332,496 downwards.
CGGCCGAGTTCAGTTGAGGCGCACGTTTATGGCTAGTCATTAGGGAAACTGGGAGAACGCCGGCGAATGCGGACCCGCGTGACTAATATACACATGCCGTCATAAGAGAGATTGTTAAGAGAGAAACGCTCACTACTACACGCATATGCGCATGTAGAGCGACGTTCGCCACACTCGCACAGACACCGGAATACCAGTGTTGAGTGAGATGCTTCTTACCGTGCAGCGGTCAGTCACCAAGGGCTAGCCACAAATCCAAGTTGGTGACCCCTGCTGCGAGGGTAGGTGGTACAACACGACGAAGTGGACGAGAGCGCGCCGGTTCCGATGAATAAGCGAAGTGCGGCTCCAACGAGCACGTGGGAGAAAAAGCACGCAAGTGGGTGTCACTGTCTACGGTGTCTCATCCCGAGTCATGCACAGTCGCTGGAGTCATGAGTATCACAGTTTGCCGAAACGCAGATCCACAGCGGCGCCCGCTTGTCAATTGGAGGCCAATCCGGCGCGTGCAAACGGCGCGGCGCAAAAGCGGAGAAGCGCAGGAGCCGACCGCTCCTGCAAGTCGGCCGAGGAGAAATAAGCGAGGGAGGGCGGCACATTGTCAAAAAGGAGAAAGAGTACAGAGAGGGAGGAGCAGTAGTCCCAAAACGAAACAAAAAGCCTTCTCGTCGAGCCTGTTCTCCTCCTTCTCCGAAGGGAGAGAACGGGAACGGTCCATTCCCACCTGCTAGGGGGGAGGCCGCTGTTCACCGGGAGGCGAGCGGAGCTGAAGAGAGATTGACCTTAAACTCCGTTTTAGCGGCGGCAGAGAGGAAGGGAGAGAGGGCACCGAAGACGGAGGGCGGGAGGGGAGATACAAAATAAAAAACGCACATAACAGAGTGTTTAAAAGATACAATATCGCTGCCGTTGCCCGGTCCGAAATATCTGCGCACATAAATAGCTATTTGACGAAAGAGCGAGGACACGAAGGCAAGAGGGAAGACGAATAACAGGGGCCCGAGGCCGCGCGCAGCAATGAAACGGGAAAGGGCGAGAGCGGGAAATAGTAGTTTTCCACTTTATGTCCCTGCATCTCTTTGTGCGCTTTGTGCAACCGTTTGTCGTTTCTATTTATCCGAGTTAGGGTATTCCGACATTCGCAGAAGGGCTTTCATTACGAATCCGTATATCAAAATGTTGTTTTCTCCGAATGTCTCGCAATCAATATGAGCGCAAGATGCCGTTCAGTTTTGTGCTTGTTGTTTCCGTTGAACTTATTATATCGCTGTTCCCTACGTCTCAGCAGCGAACGCTCTGGCACATATCGAACGACGCGCACTGGTATGGCGGTGCATGACTATAGTCAATACCAAGTTTTCTCGATCTGGCGAAATAGTGCACATAATACCATGCACCATCAAAGCACGTGCTTGCACAGTGGTTACGCCGATTTCCAGTGTTCGGGAAAGGGCGAGCCCCAACACGAATACTATACTTGACGAGGCACTGTAGCGTCATGATATCGACTGTGAATCGCTGCAACAGGAAATGCACCTCTGCTCGGACGACGTCCTAATAAGAAGTGCAAGGCTACGGCACACACTGCTTCGTTTTATATGGCTTGTTCAGCGCTCTAGACTGGGCAGGCAGATTACCATCAAACAAATGCTACATGTGCACCAGTTTTCCAACAAGCCGAACCAAATTATATTGTTTAAAAAATTGAGTGATCGCTCCGCTTATCAACTCCGCAACACTGAGGACATGCGTATACATGAGGCGCTTAAAGCAAAAACGATACCGACTGACGTGGATGCGGCCCGCATCGGTCTGAAAACACCGTGCTCCAAGATTCTTGTTAATGAAGTTTTGTGAATGAATGAATTGTCATACGCAGCTTGATTGATGCTCAACTCAACGAATGTGCTCAGTAAGCGTTCAGGCACATCGAAGACATTTTTACATAGATTTGTATGGCACCTAGAGAGATCACTTAAAGGGGCCCTCAAACAGTTTTTCAAGTAACCATAGAATGAATTCATTGGAAGAGCTTATTCCCTCATGAATTCAAGGCTGCAAAAATTTTAGGAATCCATCTAGTACGAGCGGACTTAAAAAGATTTGTCGCATGCTGCAATTGCATTCTCTCGTCCCGACGAAAGTGCGGGAAGCTAAGCAGGGAGGGATGGCAGGGGCAAAGAGAATGCGTCACACGCGCCTCGTGACCTTGAGCACTTTATTTGACCTTGAGCACTTTATTCTCCGTCGTGGTAGGTGTTCTGTGGTCACGTCCACCTCGTTTAGTTGTTTAGTCTTAATGTTTGCTTATATTCTTTTTACGTGCGTACCACAAGCGTGACCGTTAGCCATGGATACAGTACACCACTAGCCCTTCAACGACAATGTTTTTGATGCGGTAACGTGCGTCCTAGCAGTGTATACGTACGTTACAACGCGGGTCTTGCGAGAGAAATGAGCGATGACCTCGCATCCGACGGTATTTTTTCGTGAGCTATGACAGTGGCTGTTGGCGTCGCGGCAGCTCTAATACTTGAGTGGAGGAACTATCGCTGCAGTGCGCAAGTTTACTATAACTTTACAGAATGTTGTGCCTGCATGCTTTTCTGCTTCAGATGCCTCTCGCGATTCGCCTCGCCTGTCGACTTACAATCATAGTGCGTGCCACAATTTTGTTGTTAGCGCAATGGCTGTGGTGGTTATTACTCTGGATTCGGAATACTCTTTTCACAAAGGTGAGTGAGTGTTAGTACTTACTTGCTGTGCGCAGCTGTTACTAGAAGTGTATTTTGTGTTGAGTTTCTCACGACAAAGGAGAATCATGGACGAGAAAGGTATACTGCTCGCGTGCATAATTCCTTCCTACTTCTCAGTGCTGGCATTAACAATTCAAAACGAATGCGATTGAGAATTTGGTTTAACCTACAGAAGTCATTGGTTCACTTTTCACACAAGTTTAGTTATGATGATGTTAAAAAAGTTTCTGATGGTTGTAATCTAGTCTGGCGAATAAACGCTCGGTGAAACTTCGCAGCCTGTTTCTCTTTGTGCTTTTACCTGCCGTGGTAGCATAGCCTTATTGGGTGTTGTGTGACTATGCTGGAGGACGCAGGTTCGACTTCCAGCCACGGCGGCCATATTCGAATGGGGGTAAACTGCAAAGAACATGCATATGGCGGTAGTGGCACGTATAACTCTATCAATTGTATATGATCGCACTTTCACGCATGGGCTGTAGAGTGGTATCAGGTTTCCTAGAATGTTGAAAAATTAACTGTAATGCTTTTTTACGCGCCTCTTTGAATTCATGACTGCTGTTTGTGCCTTGCGAAACTAAAAATGCGTGGGCTTACCAAGTATGTCGACACCGAAAAAATTCATTATTTTTTTTACACTCTAAGGTAATCGATAAAGCAAGACTGCTTGGGAAGCTGAGCTCCTTGTATTCGTGACAAATTGGTAGTATGAAACAACACGAGACACACATGGAAGTGTGCGGAGCATCATGCGAGTGCCTGACGATAAAAAAAAGAGAAGCTTTTACTCTACACTAATAAAACAAAAGAAAACGTCACTCCTACATTGCTTACAACAATCTTAGGTAAAAGCAATCGCTCGCAGACGGGCCGCGGCCGGCTATAGGCTTGGCGTGCGCATGCGCGCGAGCAAGACACCCGTGATTGAGGAGAAACTTGAACGCTGAAGGAGGAACGTTGCTCCTATGGTCCTTGCCGCGAGAGGGCGTGACGGCTAAAGCGCCCGAAAGGGAGGAAGTCGCTGCGCCGAAGGAGGAACGGAGCCCGTTTCTCCATTCTCGCAACCTTTTTTTAGTAACTGCAGCAGTTACCACCTTTCTTGAACCGTTACTACCCTTTTGCTACCTTTTTACTACCTACGTTAGTAAACAGTTACCAGCTGCAACCGTTACTAACTTTTTGCGACCTGTTTACTACCCACGCTAGTAAAATGTTAGTAACTGGAATGAAATAGGTAGTAACTGCCCCCGTTTCTACCTTTATTGCCCAGTTACTACCATTTTGCTACCCAGCTCTTTACTATATAATCTAAAATATATAGTGTCTGATTCCTATTCTGATAATTTTGAGAAGAATCGTCTCGTCGTATAATATTAAACAGAAAAATGACGCAGAAGATATCTATACATCAAAAGAATACATAGTCTTTTAATTTACGCAACCGAGATATGTAAACGTCCTTCTGATATCGTCGAAATAGAGAAGTACAAGTTAAACTGTAAGCAAGCGCTACACGCGTCGTAATAGACAATCGCAACAAACTTAGTAAATTGCAGCAAGTATTGACAAGATCGGCGTATCAAAATGCCCAGACGGTCGCAATTAGCCCCGATGACGGTCACAATCAACCCACTGCAGCGTCCCCAAATATTACCATTGTTTTGCCCCGTTAACCCCCAAAACCAATTATCACCTTTTAAACGCCGATATATTAGCCGTGCGAAGCATTTAAATGCACTGAGAATAAGTTCCGTACCTTTTTTTCGGCCGCTGTACATAATGTGTTTTCGTGGCCATTTTATAATGAATAAATATTACATATATTATTTTATAAGTAAGGCTGATTAAAAGTCTTGTGCTACGTCACCAAACACACGTAACCAGGTCGTATATTATAGTACTATAGATTCAAATTTCTTGTAATTCATCCTGAAACACAAATGCTCCCCTGTGCCAGACATGCCCCTGTAAAGTAGAGGCTATATATACCCCACGCTTACTTGCTACTATATGTAAGCGTAAGAAATAGTCAGCATAATAGGGGTACCTATTCTTCGCGTTCATGGCACACCACGCTTCATTACCCGAAGTTGTCAAGCATTGAGACATTCATTGATTAACATTAGCAGTGGAGAAATAATATGTCAAAATGAATAAACAAGGTAGTATCGGTTACTTAAGAAAAAAATTCTTGCAACCTTAAAGTTACTACCCATGGGTGGTAACGGCTACGGTTGTAACAGTTACTAAATGCTGGTACTAATAGCAAAGGTAGTAACTGCTACTACCCTTGCCGTTACTAACTGCGCTTACTACCAGGGTTGTAACATATGTGACAAACCGTTACTACCCCAGAGTTAGCAAGTACTACCACCTTTTTTCTAAGAGTGTAGGAGGCCCTGTAGGAGCTAAGGGTGTTGAGTTGTCGAAACACCTGTGGTGCGATATGATAACTGAGATCCACCTATTAAAATGCGTTGAATATTCGGCGCATTCAGATTAACAGATCTTTGTGCTATAGGGCTGCCTACAAGTCTATATAAGCGTATTCCGCGAACGTTTATTGTGTAATCGTGCAGAACGGGAATTTTCATACCGGCACTCACTGGCAGGTCCAGATAAGGGGGCCACATATAGTTTGTCAGTGCACGACATGTGAAGCGCGAGCTATATGTGTAGGGTTTCACTTCGCTATGTGGGTGTGTATAGTTTTGTGTGCATGTGCGACATCCCATGCTTGGAAGCTGATGTAACTGGACGTTTGATGACTGGTATAGTCTTTTCTTTTCAGCAATAAGGGACGATTGGAAGCCCCACGTGGTGTGCGTGTATTGGTTCATGAAAATTTCTCTCTCTCTCTCTCTTTTTTATGTTGCCGCGACACTGTATAACTATGGGTCATTCACGACTTAACGGGGACGCTCTCAACAGAAGCCATATAGTACGTACAGGCGATAACAAAAATTTACGGACCATGCGAGCGCGTGGCAAAAAGTCTCTTCGCAACACTTCCGTTATACGTCAGCGGTGATCGACAGCGCCGCCGCAACCGAGAAGCATCCCTCCCTTAATATATGGCCTGTCCCTTATGGGCGCCCCGCCGCGGTGATGATTGATTGATTGATTTGTGGGGTTTAACGTCCCAAAACCACCATATGATTATAGGCGCCGTAGTGGAGGGCTCCGGAAATTTTGACCACCTGGGGTTCTTTAACGTGCACCCAAATCTGAGCACACGGGCCTCGACATTTCCACCTCCATCGGAAATGCAGCCGCCGCAGCCGGGATTTGAACCCGCGACCTGCGGGTCAACAGCCGAGTACCTTAGACCACCGCGGCGGGGCTCGCCGCGGTGCTCTATAGTGGCTAAGGTACTCGGCTGCTGATCCGCAGGTTCGAATCCCGGCTGCGGCGGCTGAATTTTCGATGGAGGCGGAAATGCTGTAGGCCCGTGTGCTAGGATTTGGGTGCACGTTAAAGAACCCCAGGTGGTCAAAATTTCCGGAGCCCTCCACTACGGCGTCTCTCATAATCATATGGTGGTTTTGGGACGTTAAACCCCACATATCAATCAATGTCCCTTATGGGACTGGCTAGAAATAATTTTCACCTTGAAATTTTAAACGCGACGTGCTTTTTGCGATCTGCGTCTACGTGCTTCTGCCTCGAGTGCAGTCTATGCGCGTAACTAACACTATCAGCGGCAATCATTATCGCAAAGTGATACGCAGCCAACAGAACGCCGGTCGTGATAGCTTTGATCCTGCTCCGAAAATGAAAACGTGACGATCGTATTGCGGCAAGCGCTTTGCGTGAAAACTGCGAGCTAATAATGCGCTAAGTAGCTACAGAAAATTGAAAGGCGAGAGAATAACAAGAGCCGTTCCCGGCTTAGCACTGCAGTCGACGATAGATGGCTCACCGCTAGGTGGCGCGGACAGGCAGTTTGACACCCAGTGGTCCGCAAACTTTTGTAGTTGACTTACGTGCCACAGAAATTCGCCAAACGGCCCAAACCTCACTACCAATCACTGGTCAGCTAAAATTTTGATTAACCAATTTAAATATTACCAAAAAACGGCAAGTGATATACATACACAAATACATATATGATTACTACAAAAATTAAGGGAGTTTCGAAATAGTGATGCCAAGCCTGAAAGACGCAGGGCGACCTTCTTTTTTTTGGCTTCAGTTCTGCCTCCCTTTCCTCATTCCTTTTTTCCCTTTTCTTTCATCTCTATATTTTCTGTGCCTTTTTTGTCCGAGTCTTTCTTTATTTACATTTCTCTCTATGTCATCGTTTCTCTTTTTCGCTCCTTCTATCTTTTTCTCCATTACTCGGTTAAGAAAAATGTACACCACGCGCTGGCCGGCCGAGTTAACAGGAGCTTTAGAATACCGTTTGCAAGCGCTGCGGGCGTTGCGGGCGCCTTATGAGTTTCAGAATAGCGTTTGCCCTGCTGCGAACCGCAACGCACGATCGCAGCGACACCGTAGCCTCGAAACCAGCGCTTGCGGGCCACATGCGGGCCGCCATTACCGCCCGCAATTTCGGATTTTTCGCGTGCGGTCCGCGAACGCCACCTTGCGTTACGACGCATGCGCAGTGGCAGCAACCGCACCGCAAGGGCTCGCGGTGCGCTATTCTAAAACACCCTATGACGTTGCACACGCATGAAAGGTGGAGGCCATCCATGATATGCGCGTAACGGCATAACTCAAAGCATAACAGCCCCGCTGTAAAAGTAACTAAATAAACAAGTTAACAAATGAGAATTAATAAATGAATAAACAAATGAATAATTCATTGAGGAAAAAGTTATCTACGGTTTGCACTTGTGGCCCCCGCAAATTGAGGTGGAGGTATACTTTAAATTTAGGACCCCACGTTAAATTCAAACGGGTCTGCGTGACCTCATGCTGCGCCGCGGTTCCAGTGGAGCTTAGGTGGCGATTTTTTTTTATTCGTGTGAATTCCATGGCAATATTATTTTTTGGGGGATGTAAGGGTGCCAGTTATTGACGCGGTAAAGCCCGCTTAAGGCTGTAAGGTGGTTTTGTGTGAATGACGCGATTCTTGCACACCACCACTCTTTCATCCGTGAAAAACGTCACCTCCCACGCTCGAATGCACCGGTATTCGCAACTGGTTCATGAGGTATGATTCAAGAAGACTGCTGTTTGATCCGCGTATACTAATTTCTGGCCAGGCACAGCTGCCAGTCTTGGCTGGCGCTACTGCTGTTCGTATTTCATCATCGCCGCCATACTTAAAACTGAAACGAGAGAGAATACGTCTGCCGCTGTCACTCAACTGCACCTGCCAGAAAATCGCAGGTGCAGAAAAAAATAGTAACAAAAATTTAGACGGGGGGGAGGCTTAACACGAGGCAGCCTACGCCTTCTGCATCGACGCCGGCTGGAACTCGGCGGCGCCAACGAAGTCAAACGCGCGCGCAGGTGCGGCCAGCGTCGCCAGCCGCGCGCTCCGCAAGTGTTCGACGAAACCAGCGGACGTTCGCGCGGCTGCAAGTAGGCCGTACCCGCGCGCACGATGCCGTGTTGAAACTATGTAAACGTTTATTCTCGGCTCCATGCCTCGTAAAGGGGACAAGAACGCGCGCAAATACGAAAAACACATGCAGCGGGCGGGCTGTCGATGCAACGGCTCTCGGGTGTGTACAGCGACATGCCCAACGAGGTCAAGAACACAGATAGCGACGGCGTGCAACCAAACTCTTCGCTTTGGGAAGAGTGGAAGAAACGAGATATATGATCACACTAGACATCGAAAGGGGAGGAGTGCCGTGCCACTTCCCCGAGGCAGCACGTTAATGAGGCATTCTTTGCTCGCGCGACTCATCACAAGCGTCCATGCGACCTGGTGTTCTCGACATTGGGTCGACAGAGCGAGGACTTTTTTTAGAGCATGTTATGAGCCTTCGCACGGCTAAGCCTGTAGCTCATCCACGTATGATGCTTCGAGGCTCGTCGGTCACAACGATGGGAGGTGGGAGTCGGGTGACGCTAGATCCCCTGGAGTCGTGCATCTTTGCCAGAGTGCTTCGAAAACTTAAAGGCAAACAACAATTTGCGTCTGAGTGAAAGATCAATGTTAAAGAACACATAAAGCGGCAATATTACCAACAGCGGCAAGATTTTGCCTTCGTGATTGAAGCCGCTCACACGCAGCGCCTCCTGGCGGTGCAGCCGCAAAATAGGAGCAAAATTAAAAATTTGCAACAGCTCCGGGATTCGTGACGCGCCTCGCGCACCAACAGGAATAGCTTCTGTATGAGCCGTATTAAACGCCCTCTGGTACCCCGCTCTTCCTTCTACACGCTATCGCGTAGCCTCCACGATTGCGCCGGCTGGGGAGCGGTTCAAAGTCACACAAAAGACAATGTCCGTGAGATTCGTAATATTCATTCACAATGAGGACGATTTCCATCCTTCATTTTCACAGCAGCGGCGATACTTCGCTGCTTAAGGTGCAAGAGCTTGCGAATGAACATCATCATCTTAAAAGCAGCAGTAACTAGCAGTTCAATATTCGATGAATATGTGAGATGGAAACGATACCACACATTTGTCAATCATCGCTTACGACGGTCCCAACTTTCTCGAAAACTTCCCCTCGACGGACTGTTGTCGTGTTCGTTGATGCAAATTTTTCGACGGTCATGCCAAACACTTAAAGCGAGTTTTAAAGGTGGCTCGCACATACACCATCATTACTTACGGGTCTCGACTCTAAGGTTCGTTCTTTTTGCGAGAAACTTGAAATTTCAGAGCGGCATCAGTTGAAAAGTAAGCTTGGTGTGCATCCATCGTTTGTATTAGGCATTTCGCTGTCGTTAAGCTTCATTCTTTGTTACACGCTGGCCAGATATAGTATATTACAACAAATCCCGGCCCGCCCACATATTTCAACACAGCACCGCCTGCGGCGACGTGAATAGGTGAAAATCCAACGCACTAATCACCGCATTATGGCGCTTCTACGGCGCTGGAGAATTTGTGCGTTCTATTGCGACAATCGCGAAGAATCAGGTATACTATACCACAAAAACGAAATACTATAGTACTATACCACAAAAACGAAATTGTTGAGCACATCACAAAGCGCAGTTCAGAAAATGGCACCGATGAGGCGAGAACCTGCTGCTATACTGCAGCAAATCAGTTCAGACCCGAAAAATAAAATGAATAAAACAGAACAGAATTTAACGAAGTCTGCCGATTTCCTATCTGCAAAACCCACAATAGCCAAATCGTGACTCAGGGTGGGGCGCTTGGTTTCCACAAGTAAAAACATCATATAACGTGATACAACAAAAAGCATCCGCTATCGCAGATGCGACGGTTGGTGTAAACAACTCTCTAAAATATAGGAAGAAAACGTCAGACGCATATATCAGTCAGAAAGTTCCGAACCGAACTCACTAGAGCATAACTGGCATGAATATACAGAAAGACCAGACCTGACAGCTGCAGCTGCTATTTCAACAATAGTGGCAAGGACAAAAAAATGGAAAGTGTTTCTCGCAAATGCAAGCAGCAGCCAGTTTGTTCTTTCAGCGTAGCATGTGGGAACGACGCAATAGAAGCGAAAACGAAAAACAGGAGCGAATCATTGCTTTAACATTTAGGTCAAACAAACATGCATATAATTCTTAGAAGGATGCAGACCGTAGATTACATACATTTTATAGTGGCTATAGAACTTTTCCAGGTAACATGCTCTAAATCACCCCTGTCCCACGAGGTCTAGCACGAACCACACAGGCAAAAAGAGTGCATTCGACGAGGCGACGGTACTTGCCTTAACTCCTGGGCACCTCTGAATTTTTGCGAACAGACGCAGTGAGAAACGCGAAGTCGAAATACAAGTTCATGCACTGCCATAGCTAGCACTTCTTTCTCCTTGTTCTCTCTTTCCGCAAGACTCAACAGCCAGTACGGCCAAAGGTCACGCGGGATCAGAAAGTATTTACCAATAACGAATAAAATAAAGGAAACGCTACACAAACAATAACAAAAAATAGGGGCGATACTCGAAAAAAAAACAAGACCAGAAACAAATCTTACAACTCTACCTTCAGCTTTAATTGCGCTAGCTGAACTAGTTTTGACACAAGAATGCCATCCCTGCGAAGAGCCGTACTTCATCGTGAACAGCCATGGCAAGTGTGCGCAGAACGTTGCGACGAAAAACAACTAAGAAGAAGTGTGGCGCCTTCAACCCTCACTATCGAAGAACATTACAGTCAGAGAACGAAATGAAACGACTAAACGCCGTAGTTGCTCAGACATGTACACGACACTTGCATGATTTATACGCCTGATGCATATCGTGTACGGAAACCGAAAATGGAGGTACAATTAATAATCCGAGCTAAGCAATACCACTTACCGCAGAGGCGTAGCCAGGAATTCCCAGGAGAGGTGCCCCCCACCCCTCATTTAATTATGTTTGTTCGTAGGTGCACTTGTTTGCATGTGCGCGCGTTATGGGTGCACGTACAAATCTGAAAATTCGGAGCAAAATTGACCACCCTCCCCCCAGATACGCCTACCGCTACCGTTGTAGCATGGAACAAGTTGCACAACGTGCCGCTACTAATCGATGTACCGTATGGCAGAATGCAGCTGCCATGAACACGTGTAAGTGTGTTATCCGTACACGATTTTAGCTAAGACACATTTTAGCTAAGCACCGCCACCACAGGCTGTAAAACTACTGTTTTATCTCTCTGTATTTTTTATATCACGACGTGAGAAAATAGGGCCAGAAACATCGAGTACATCAAACCAACCGTTTTCATGCGTACACGTGTTTGCCGTACCATGTACTATCGTGATCAATAGGGAATTTTAGAATAGCGCACCGCGAGCCCTTGAGGTGCGGTCACTGCCACTGCGCATGCGTCGTAACGCGAGTCGGCGTTCGCGGACCGCACGCAAAAAATCCGAAATTACGTGCGGTAATGGCGGCCCGCATGTGGCCCGCAAGCGCTGGTTTCGAGGCTACGGTGTCGCTGCGATCGTGCGTTGCGGATCGCAGCAGGGCAAACGCTATTCTAAAACTCATATGGCGCCCGCTACGCCCGCAACGCCCAAAGCGCTTGCAAACGGTATTCTAAATCTCCCTAATATGAGCCCAAACACGAGTGCGCGTGGCAAGCAGCCTCAGAACCAAGATAACGCGATACGTGGAAGGCTCTGCCGAAACAGGACGGGAAAGGAGCGGTGCTCTTCCAGTGTCCGTTGGTACTCCCGCTTTGCTATATAGCGTTGCGGGCGAACGGCAGGCGATTGCGCGAAATCTGTCGCTATCGATAATAGCACGAACAAAAAAATTAAGTGAAAGACGTATAAAAAAATGCGCATGCAGCACCATCTACACATAATACAGGCATGACATCACGGCAGCCTACGTCACAGCCGATATCTCAGCAGCTACATGGGTACTTGGGTGTGGCTGTGTGTGCTATGTGAGTTCATATCACCGCTAGCAGCCACCAACGTGTCATAAGCCACTGTTTCGCAGCAACGTTGCCTAGGCGGGAGTGTCAACAGATACCAAAAGCGAGCCGCCCTTTCCACTTTGCTTCCAACAACGGCATCCGAGGATCAACCGATGTAGGTTTCGAGGCTATTCGCCACGCGCTCACGTGTTCGAACTCATATTGCTCACGATAGTACTCTTCATTTAGTACAAAATACACAACGACAAGGCTACAATATGTCGGCGCTGACATCGGTCATAATGTCTTTAGCCAATCTGCGCAGCGTGCGCATGGGCAGAGTGCACCTGGCGGGGAAGCGTTAGAGGCGTATCTCATGTCGTGGATCAGCTAGCTACCTACGCGTCCTGTCCACTCGAAAGTACTCGGTTGTCCATTGGTCCGCGGGCAGCTATATGGCAGGCCACTACTCTATATACTTTTTTTTCTTGCCCAATACATAATTTTAGATGAAGACACTGTGCCATTAAGGCTTTTGTCGCCTTCACACACTCTTCATTGAGGTGGTAATACGTTGCCGTAGCTAAGGTTACATTACATTGAAAAAAAAAAACATCAGTAAATTGACTATCATTACCAATTTGAAAGCAGTTTTCCATAAGTTAATGCTGTACATTGTCACAATTTATGACATACTGTTTCTCAGAAATGAAAAAAAAATGCTCCAAATTTGATATATTATTCTCCAAACTTAATTGGCGATATTGAAACTGAGCCCGTCAAAAAGCGACAACTGTGTAATGTCAGACCGGCGGCAAGTACTGGTAGCGAAGGCTCCACAGAAGCCCATATGTTCAGAAAATGGCGGCTGATCAGCTCCTCATGGGGCTTAGCGCCATCTCTGTGAGAAAAAAGACTTCCGGCGAAACAAAAATAAAGCGGATGTGACGCAATAGTTGGTAAACAAGTGACGTCATTTTGGGTGCACTAGCGCGAAATTTGAAATCAAGCTACTTTTCATAAGCCCCTGCTAAGGATTCGCACTAAGACGATCGCCGGTGAGTCATCCCCGAGTGCGCTTCAAGTGAACGCCATCTAATTTAATACAGATTCATGACTAAATAGTGATGTTTAAGTATACTACCACTCACTTCAGTTTTACACGGAAACTTATTCTTCGAATTTTTATTCGCCGTTCGTGGCATCTTCCACCGATGAATTAAGCTACCAACAGCGTAGCTGCGTATACATGTGATATCTGTAGCGTGGCTTATTTGTTTCACACATACGCAGGTTTTTGAGAATACACAATGCTTGTGATCTTCTGTTTTACCAGGAAGAATTGACGCCTATAGTGACGCCAACGTGGTGACATTTTAGTTTTATTCAATAGCCACAATAACTCAAATTTATTTCACTGCACGAAATTCTAATAAGAACAAAGAATCTGCGGATAGTCCCAGCGTTATGTTTTCCTTTTTGTGCGAAAACACCCCAATAAATTACCACTACGTACACATGCCAATGAAGACATGCAAATTGTACCGTGAAAGGTGACTTGGCAATCTGTTCACCGATAACGCGAATAGTAGGCACTACATGGTCAAAAGGAAACCGGGCTGCAGGAATACTGATGGATGAAAGTCAGCGTGATGTGCATTCCGAGACATTGTCCTTATTTCTTATTTAGAAGACATGGGTGACGTGCCATACGTTTGTTGCTACTGCATCCTCGCTCAGCACATCGTTTCCGCAGCTACCGATGAAAGCACTCGGCGTTAAATGTTATTCGCATCTTTCCGCTGCCTGTTGGACACTGCAGTGAAGAGGTTCACCAACGATAAAACGCACCTCACAATTTCACGCACAACAGAGAGCGCGAGCAAGCGCAGACCACTGGAACACGTGAGCGGGTGTGGCCAGGGGCCCCGGAAACTCTCAAGTTCAAGTGATCACCTGTAGGGGACGAAAAAATCAACCGCGGCGCGTTTCTGCTTCGAACACCCAGAGTGGATCTACTAACCTCTCTAGTCACTCGCGCTATTGCACTTTCTTATAGGGGCGTCCTCGTCGGGGCTAAGTTTCAATTTTAAAATCATCAAATACTACATTTCTGCGTAGCGCTACACATAAAAAACAACTTGTTCTTCTAGCGAATAGTTTTTCTTAAACAAGTGCTGCGTCATCAGTTTTTTATAATAGTTTTTTGGTCCAGCTGGCTCTAGGTGAGCAGCAGCCTATTGCCATTATTATCCTTATTTCAAAGTTCGCGGCGGCCAACGGTTGCGACGGCAGGTAACGGCTCGCGGTACGTTCGGATGTGTCTCGGACTGTTTTGTTTCGCTGTAAATGTTTCGAGCCTCTGCCGACCAACACGCTGTTTCTCATTTTGTTTATTTTAACTCGTTCAAATGCTTTCGCGAAGGGAATTCAAGTGACGTCCGGGGAACGAAGCGACCGCTGAAGCTTTCATCGGATGAACACCCGTTGCAAGCTCGGGCTGGTGAGCAGAAACCAATTCAGTTTTTTAAGGACGGTTGCTTGCGGGGCTAGTTGGTTTATTTCAACATATGTAGTTTTTTTTTGTCAATGCGTAAGCGTCACACGGTGGCAGCAAACGGCAATATTAAATTTTAAAATTGTTTGACGTCTCAATCTGCAAACGGAAAAACGGTGCGTTACTTGCGGCTTGGTTTCGCGAGGGAACGAGTCGCTGCCTCAATAGTTAATTCTGAAATTCTATCGCCAGGTAACACTAACCAGGCCGTTGCGATGAAAGAAGGCAAATACATCACTGTCGCCTTGCATGTGTCTTCGTAGCTAGCCCATATATTAGTGCTAAAAACCTACGAGTTTATAGTTTACCGCAGTCGCGTTTGAGAAACATCACATAATTATGGGTGTGGTTTTGCTACAGTGTGACAAAGAAAGCGTCACATAAATCACAAATACTTCTTTGCCACAGCCTCCTGGCCCACCTGACATGGAAGCAGCTGTGTACAATGGGCAAGGAACCTGCTACATGACAGCCTTGTGAAGAAGCAGCCCTGAGTGATACACGTGTTATGAGGTACCACTACATATATGTATACAATACTGCTGTTTACTAGTTAACTGATTTTATTTGTTTACTTTGTAAAATTTCATGCATTGATTATGCATTGATTTCATGCATTGACATCTGGTGATGTTACTTGTTTTTCCAGACTGCCATGCAACGACAGGATGACTAGCCCCGAATGTCCACTCTGCAAGCACGTTGAAACATCTGAACGTCCACTCCAACAGGTCATCTCGAGCCTCACACATGCAATGCTGTATTTGTGAATGTTTTGGCACGCATATCGTGGAGGGATGCTTTAGATTAGCCACAAGCATGGATTCTACACTTCAATAACCTTGAAACTGTAACACTATTAGTTAGATTGTGTGGCACTGCTGAGCTGAACAACACAGGTTTGATCCCAGCCACAGTGGCCATATTTCGATGGGGGTGAAATGCTAAGACGCTCGTGTGCTTAAGGGTTTGTTCAATTCGCCTGCACAACATGATCCGTTTTACAAAGAGCTGCACTTTGCCATTCGTTTCAGTGGTGCAGCAATAGTATCCTCTAAACCATTCCATTCATTTCAAAAAGCGCAGGAGAGGTACAGCACTAAACCTAATGTATGATTTTCCAGTACCTGCTACTCTGACGGCGCTGGTTTGGTGCAGCTGCACGCACAGCTTAACAAACAACATAGCATTCGACGTAGGTGCCGTACCCGCCTGTACAGACGCGGCGTGTTTTGCCAAGATTGCACCTCTTTATATTAGGCGAACAAGAATAAAGATTCCACCTTGTCATCCAGTTGTGATTCCGCACTGCTGAACTCGGGCTGCACAAGTTCTGAACTCCTTCTGCACAGCTGTGAACCACTTCCCATCGGTGCAGGTGAACTAAACTGACCCTTAAAATATGGAAGCTTGAAAATATGAAAAATCTGTCAACATGAGGTGTAAGAGCAAATGCTTCAAAGGCAGTCTTTTCTCCTGCGAGGCTACAATGTCATTTGTTTTAACCCCTGGAAGCCAGAATCAATCTGAATTTGCCCACTACTGTACTCACGATCACTTCATAGTTTGCATGTGAATCGTCAGAAATTATTAATTGCATTACAATATGAACACCCCCTCAATTCGGGCATTACCAACATTTAGTTGTGCCTTGTGAGACAATTTACAATCTATACTCAGAATTGTTTTCTGTTAATTAACTGTGTTTAGCTCATGCAAGTTAACAAAAATATACACTAAAGCTCATAAGGCTGCACTCAATTGCTTTAGCTTTGCACATATGCTCAATAGACTCCTAAAATAATAAATCATAAAGGTGATGAGCATCAGCAGCATTGCTTCATCAAAGTTGGAATGCTGTCGTGAAGAGCAAGATTGTGTTCATTGCATATGGTACTGTTATTTTTTTCACATAGCAGAGAAAGGTTCCAGAACTCTTTGAGCACGTCTGCTTTTGTTTAAATTAAGTTGTTATAGCTATAGTGTCTACCACTACCAAGTGAAATCCTGTGCACTACAGTCATTTAAAAAATCTAGGAAATTGCACAGGTTGTTGAAACATACATGATTTTGACTTTTCCACAGCTACACTGCAAGATAGTACGTATTTCAAGTCCTAACCTCTAAAAGTAGCAGGGAGAAAACAACTTCAGCTTTCAAGCCCAAGTATACTGAAAAAGTAAACACAATAGGAAGTGTGTAATAAATGTGACCTTTTTTGATCCAGTATTTAGACAGATTCACACCATGTACCCCCGATTGATTTCAGGAGTGCTTGCTTGCAAGAGAGTGCTCAAGTTCTATCGATATGTCCATGCAAAAAAAGAATTTGAGCTCAGAGCTGAGCAGATAGTGTACTGTAAGAGCACCAACAAAAATGTACAAACAAGAAAATTGTACAATGCGTGCCTAAAGATTATTTTCTTAGAATCGGGCCTTTTCGATCTGTAAGCACAGACCTCAGAACTGTTCCTTAAGCATACATGTTCACCAGACCGATCATTACCTGCGACGAGAAATTCTAGCTGTAGTAACTGTGTAACTTAACTCTAACAATAAATGTAGCAAGCCTGAAATATTTTTTAGGCCCATCACCTAAATACATATTACCTATGATATGGGCTCACGGCTGAGAATCAAAACTAGTGCCTACCCTGTCGACACGACGCGACATTGCACAATTGTGAAGTACTCAATGTAGCATTGCATAGTGAGAAAGAATCAGAACTGTACGCATCTGCAATTGCTTAGTTAACAAATTTAGCAAAACTACATTGCTCTCAATTTTCGAGCTATCTACCGGCAATGTGGAAGTTTCCTTTCCGATTCCACATCATGCATTCACTTCACTTGAAGATCAACACTATAGGGCAAGCGCCGCATCTAATGGCGAATTCGACCCTTGTCTTGAAGCCACGCTATTAAACTCGAACGACGCAACACAA
This sequence comes from Rhipicephalus microplus, assembly GCF_043290135.1. Classification (NCBI taxonomy): domain Eukaryota; kingdom Metazoa; phylum Arthropoda; class Arachnida; order Ixodida; family Ixodidae; genus Rhipicephalus; species Rhipicephalus microplus. Next base: position 150,314,765 of record NC_134710.1, on the reverse strand, counting down.
TGAGAGCGACGCTCATTCAGTGATCTCGATGTTCAGTTATATGCTTGTTAGCTTTCCAAGAGTCTTTACACATGGGTTGAAAGCTTTCGATATGTATGAGTGACTTGTTTTGTTCGGACCCGACCATATACATTGGTTGTACCGGCTTGGACACTCGCAATAAACGATGCAAGCTTTACTTGATTGACGTTGTTTTTTGTCAGTCGAGGCCAACTAGGTCACCTGGCGATAATTACAGGAGCGAAGCGCGATTTAGCAACGAAAAAAAAAAAATACCTGAGGAAGCGAGTAGCGCGAAGCAGCGGCGAACCCCCCCCCCCCCCCCCCCTGCAGCAAAAAAAAAAAAAAACGCGTCCATTTATTGATGATAATAGTACTACCCGCGCCATCTGGCCTCGCGGTATTGCAGTTCAGTACGCCGCCGCTACGTATTTGCATGTTATTTTGATACAACAGCCCAAAGGTACAGTTTCTGTTCTCTAAACTGGTAGGTGTTCTGGTGTGGCTTCGCAGACGAATTATACGAGCGGGCCTTGCCATGTAGTGCAAAGGCTGCGCTGAGTAATAATAGCGTTGGGAGGGCGCTAGAAAAAAGATTTTTCGTAATAATAAAGACCGTCATAAATTCTTTGTATTACACCTACACAATGTTGTTGGGGGAAACGAAATCCCATTTGCTAAACCTATTGGTTGCTTCGGCTTTGAATCGAACTTGGTTTTTTACTATTGGTGTTTGTTCCCTTCACACATAGTCACGCTTCAATCGCAGCTCCCATAACTTCCCTTGTTGATGTCACTGGCAATAGCTTCTGAACCGCTTTTCTCCCGAGCTTTCGTGAAATATTTGAATAGTCCTTGCCGGCACTTCGACATAAGTGCCGAAAACTGAATGAAGACACCCTGCAGACGAATCTAGTCGACAGAATACGGAGAGTCTTCCGAAATACAAGGCGACCCCCCCCCCCCTTTTTTTTTTGCGTGCTATGTGTGGCGCTTATCTGTTTCTTAAAAGTATAGTGAACTAGAAGAGATGTATAGTGGCATGAGCGGTGGGGCGCACCCGGTTTCGCAGCGTCCCTTTACGCTCTGGATGGCCGCTAGGGTAGGTAGCGGCGCTGCTGCTCCTTTTCATGCAGGGAGCCTTCATGTGAGCGCCCCCTGAACGGAGGCGACGCGCACCGAAGTGTAAAAGGTTTTTACATGGAATAGTGGGTAAAGATCGTAACAGTTCACAGCGCCCTCAGAGACGCAGACGAAGAAGAAGGGACATACTAAGACAAGGCCTTCATGCCTCTCGTGCCATCACGGCGTTACCATCTTTAGTTCCGTCTCAGCTGAAATACCTGAAATTACTATGGGTACCAGGTAACTGTAGGTTAACATTAAATGAAATGGCCGACACCTTAGCCCGCGATGATCGCTAGATCTCCCAATTCAGGTTATCCCGGTGGTACAATACTTCATCACGATCAGGTATAGAAGATTAGGTATTAACACAGATAGGATGGAAGCAATAACCACGTGGACGGAATATAATCACCTAAAATATCCATGGAAGTCGTAGTGAAGCCAGTTCCGACAGTCAGAAGTAATGTTCCCCAGATTTCGATATTGTGTCCCCCCCCCCCCTTTTTTTTACTTGTACACGGCTGGTCTGACAAGATGACCCCCTCTGCCAATTCTACGGAGAACTGGAAAATATTGCACGTTATTTTTTGTCATGTTTTGATTTATTGATATGTGGGGTTTAACGTCCCAAAGCCACCATATGTATATGAGGTACGCCGCAGTGGAAGGCTCCGGAAATTTCCAAAACCGGGGGTTCTTTAACGTGCACCCAAATCTGAGCCCACGGGCCTAAACGTTCTGCCTCCATCGGAAATGCAGCCGCCCCAGCCGGGATTCGATCCCGCGACCTGCGGGTCAGCAGCCGAGTGCCTTAGCCGCTACATTACCGCGGCAGGGCTAGAATTGCATTCTGACAGTGTACTTGATGTTTTATGTCGCTTTAAGCGAAAGAAGAAGATTGAACCTGGATTCCCAGAAAATTCTGAGCAACTTGCAGCTGAAGTGACGGCATTATATGTCACAACACGCTTCCACTTTTCTTTTACGGAAGCCTTAACCAGCATAGTGTCAAAAAACGTGAGAGCGCAAAACATCTGAAGCTGAGCAGGTGCTAGACATTATTTGCTGCACCCTAAATAAATGAGATTTCTGACCTGTCTTTTCGTCCTTGAATTCTTCAGCAAGCAGGTGCCTGTCATGTGAGAACACTGCGCTTAACCTGGGCTGCATATTCTGAAATATCAAGAATTTATCTCAAGAGTGAAGGTGGACATCAGCGGGTTTTCGCTGGTGGTGGAAGAGTGCCAAGCCACCTAGCTAAGTGCTGCGGACTATATCTTGAGAACTTATCAACACTCTCGTCGCGTCAGGAATGTTTCATTCTCTTCACATCCGCGTCGCAAAAAGAGCGCAGGTGCAAGGTAAGGCGATCCGCCGACGCAAGTGAGATGAGTCGACATTGCCGCTTTTCACGACAAGATAGTGCCGCGTCGCGCCTTCATTCAAAGTTCGCCATTTAGTCGCAGGAAGTTCCGGTCTGACACAAAGTGGCGACCTTTGCCGCGCTGGATACGCTCGGTTTTGATATAGTGTCGTTGAAATTCGATGATGAATATCCCGAATTGGGCAACTTTTCTTTCACAGGAAAAAAAAAGGAGAGGGGGGGGGGATGCCACATACTGTGACGCTCTACAACTTTTCCATATATAAGCAACTTCGCTGACGGTGCTGTTGAAAATAGGTTGAATTTTTCATTAATTATTAAACTTAACTTTTGTAGTGGCAATGTATTTCCGCATCGACGTCCAGTTTGTCTGTCAACACGAGAACTTCCTGATGGCCATACCATTTTTTAAATACATCTTTTTTTCTTTCTTTTTTCTTTCTTTTTTTTCTTTCGTTCATGAGGTATTTTCTTTCCCGGCGAGAGGGAGACGGCCCTGATTGGTTACTGGCGTGGCTTGTGGGCGCGCCTACGCAGCTGACATCGTGCCTAATTACGCACGTTCTGGCGCCGGCGTCAGAACGTGAGGTCCTTCATTCATATCCAGGCAACAAAGAAACGTGACGAAAAATGAGAAGTGAACTCGATCAAACATCATACTGCCATATAAGAACCGACTGGTGACAAACAAACGCACGATCGCGCGATAATTAGACATTCGAAAACAGCGCATACAAATGCGCATGAGACTGGCGCACCTCCGAGGGGCTGCGGTTCTATCACAAGAGCCGGCACTAGCTTTCTTTTTTTTCTTGCGTGCAACAACACCACCATTAAAACCTGCAATTGATAACAAGCATCGCTTGAAGCAATAATAATAATAATAATAATAATAATAATAATAATAATAATAATAATAATAATAATAATAATAATAATAATAAACAGCCTGTGTGTGCAGCTGAATTCTTGTGCAACACATTTACGGCCTGAGGAAAAATCAGGTCGACATACCAACAAAAAAAAGGGGGGGGGGATGAAATAAAATTTTTTGAGAAACCAGCCGAAAAGGTCACCGAAAATGAAAAAAAAATGTTGCAAAAAGCTATTTGAAAGGGATCGCCTTTAAAGAGACGTGCTATTCGAGTGCAGCGTGTTCCAAAAGGTCGTGAAGACGTCAAGGTCGTGAAGACTAGACCAGGACGGCCGATCGCCACGCCCGAATACGAAAACAGCGCACGTCCTCTTGGACATAATGGGGGAGTGCTCGAAGGTGAGCGCATCGCTGTATCGAAAATGTTGTCAGATGAAGGCTCGCAAGTTTGCTCTACTACAGCGAAAGAGCGCGCAAATGGCAACACCGCGCAGGAGCCGGCCGGACACTGCAGGCACGAAGTTCACGGACGGACAACGCAGCTGCACGCATATACAGCGCGCAGGTAGTTCACACCTCACCGAGTGGCCAGACCCCAAGCGAAGGTCGTCGGAACGACGGCTGGGGAGCGACGCGCGTAGACAGCGTGCCGCGAGACGTGGCCTGAAATAGACGGCGTAACCCGAAGGAAGAAGCACGCCCTGGCCACGTAACAGTTGCCGCCGCCGACCTTTCCCCGCGTGCGGTGCGGCTGAAACAATCCTCGGCGGGCAGGCAGGCCCATTACCTGAACCGGAACGCGGGCGGAAGCAGCGGCGAGAAAGTGGCGAGTTCGCTCGGTCACTGGAGCCGATGTGGCCTCCGGCCACAGTCCCCTCTTTCGCCCCTTTCCCACGACAACGCCCGCACTTCGACCGCGCCGCCACAAGGCGAAGCAACAAGTGTCGGCTGAACGCCGTCTTCTAGGGAAAAAAAAGTATTAACGAGCATTTATAAGAGTGTGGCACCGGGTCATGGTCACACGGACGTTTTCGAATCACGCAGGCGAAAGCAGGCGCATCAAACGCTCCCACGATGCGTCTTCCTGGCGATTGAATGATGCCTACACTTACGCCTTCGTGAATGCTTGAAAAGTCAACATTCTGGACACTATTTAGATTGCGTTGTGCGTCCCTGCAGACTTTGAAAATTTCGCTATTGTCACGACAGAGCTGGTCGGCAATAATTGTTCCTTTCCTTGTCACTTCTCTTCCAGCATCACACGTGTTGTCGCGATAGTGTCGCTTTCATTGATAGACGGCGCGATTCGTATCGCAGCAGCAGGTATGTGCTTTCAATGCTCACCCCCACGAAACTAAACTCTCAATAAATAAATAAATAAATAAATAAATAAATAAATAAATAAATAAATAAATAAATAAATAAATAAATAAATAAATGGACGTTTTTGCGACATCGACGTTCAACATGCAGCGGAAGGCTTCCCTTGCGCTATCGAGGCCTATTTCATTGCCCAAACTAAACACCTGCTTTCCTTGAAGGGTGCTATCGAGAAATCATTGCGCAACGTATAGGGCCGCTGATGCACAGTTGCACTTCAGCAAGGAGCGCTTCATCATCTAAAAAAAACAATTCCTACATTTTTTTTTACAATACGTTTTCATGCAAGGGAAAAGTTAAGTATTCCCATGGTTAGAAGAGGCCACTAGGCAAAGTTTAAGAACACCATGAGGTCATGTGTGTCGCCTCCTCCTATGCGGAATGAATTGGTTTCGTGATGGCTTTGTACTGACGTGTGACCTCTCTTCTTTTTTTTATTTTATACTATAATTTATTCTCACCGTAATGCTCTTTCAGCCATTTGATGTCTGCAACGATAGCCTTGTAATGTGCCCCTTGATCAGGTACGTTCTATAATAGTTTTGACATTCCAAGTGAACGCGCATCAAGTTTAAAACGCCGTCACGATCAACAAAACGCGGCTGCGCTATATACCAGCAGTGGACATCGCACAATATCGAAAAAAAAAACGACCCCTTCTTTCATGCCTTGCAATTCACAGAACCTCAGCGGTCGCCGTACTGTCAACATTTTCGTCTGCTGGTCATACCCGATACCTGTCACTGAAGTGCAGACGACACAGCGCTTGTCATGTGCACTTCTGTCCTTTGTCCTGTTTGTGAGCGCTGCACAGTCCTAAGCATGGAGCATAGCGAAGGACAGAGCGAAACTAGCGAAGGTGTCTTTGGAATCATCAAACACGTGTAACTCCGCTATTACGGCACCGTTTTTTTTTTAATTCTCCCGGCTACGTGTTCATTGTAGACACGTGCACAGATGCAACACCACAACTCAATTTTCGGCCTCTACACGGGTGGTTTAGGGTATACACAAAACACAGCTCCATTCACGGAACGCGCACAGCATCACCGTTAAAGAATACAGGATCCTCGTGCACACGGCTGCCTATCAGCGCTAACGATACCACGCGATCTAACTCTCTGCTGTCCATATTCTTTCTCTCGGTCAATGGGGCGCGACACTTTAGGAAACAGGCGCTTTGATCGAGGAGCTGTCAGTCTGAAACTCGCGCAGCGGCAACGTACCCGTCACCGCTTCTCAATCCCAATAGAAGTATATATATATATATATATATATATATATATATATATATATATATATATATATATATATATATATATATATATATATATATATATATATATATATATATATATATACACTATCGCACCGTTTTCATTAGTGGCGCAGGGAATGCCTTGCCGTATACGCAGAAAATGAGGGGGGGGGGAGATTTGCTCACGTTTCAAAACTGATATTCAGAAACTATATAATAAGCGTGAGCACAATGCGTGACGTGCAAGAGACGCGATAACTAAACGAAACGTAAAATAAACGTGAAATAGGTATACAACGCACAAGGCGACGCATTCATAAAAAAAGACCCATGAAAAGATTTTGCAAAATATGCGCATGCAGGACGTCTTTTGCACGAAAACAGCTTTCGTACCCACCATTTGTCAGCCGCGCTGCGAGTGCCATGGGTATATCGCGGATTGTCGAGGTAGGAGGCACTTTGCTATCCTAGATACAGGGGCACATATATGTGCACCGTATAGCTTGCTTGCTTGTTCCTTTATTTTGTGGCTCTCACCCACTAAGGCGGATTCGCCAAGAAGCCGGTGGTTAATGCAAGTCAATACCTTTCGGTTTTCTAGACTAGGGGAATATGATTACTGTGTTTTGACTGTGAAATTTATTTGGCACAATGTAAAAGAAAAGAAAAAAAAGGATGATTGATTGATATGTGAGGTTTAACGTCCCAAAACCACTATATGATTATGAGAGACGCCGTAGTGGAGGACTCCGGAAATTTCGACCACCTGGGGTTCTTTAACGCCCACCCAAATCTGAGCACAGGGGCCTACAACATTTCCGCCTCCATCGGAAATGCAGCCGCCGCAGCCGGGATTCGAACCCGCGACCTGCGGGTCAGCAGCCGAGTACCTTAGCCACTAGACCACCGCGGCGGGGCGGAAAAAAAAAGGAGGGGAGGAGAGAAATAATAGAATTTGTTGAATATCTGAGGTGTAATCATTGCTCCGAAGCTTGCACTTCTTTGTCTTCAGATCGAGAACTGTTTCATAAAATTCGCGGTTAGTACTTGCTGCGTGTTTGTATATATATATAAAAAAAACGATAAGCTCACAAAGAGGCGGTAAAAGAAGTTCATATTGGATGTGCAGCAATACGCACAACAAACGCCGGGGTAAGCGAAAAGCAGCAATTTTCTTTCATTTTGTTCTTTGCTAACACAAGGAAGTGAACTTCAACGTCGCAATATCCGTTCCAATATTTGCGACAGAGGTGTCTGCCAAAAGCATCCGTGAAGTTGAAGCAAATGGAGACAACGCGGCCGGTATACACATTAAAACGCGGCACCAGTGTGCCGAATACCCTGTTGGCGTAAACGTTAAGCTAGCAATTACATTGGTCTATAAACTATCAGCTATGCAAAGACGACGAAGGAAACGCTACAACTTTAAGAACGGAGGACGCGACACCTTATTTGACACTTCTCAGAAATTGCTATTCCGTCGCAAGATATATATATATTAAGGAACCCTCCGAACAAATTTCAAGTTATTATTTAAAATATTTGTGGGACGCATATATTGCTTAGAAGTGGCTCACAGCAACGAACTAGTACAGCCTGAAAGTAAAAGCTTCTTCTGAAGACACCAGATTTATATTCTCGTACATACGGTGCATGTTTATGCTAAACGAATCAGAAGGTATCGGAGTATCCCATTTCCGGCAAGAAGCAAAGAGACAAAGCGAAGAATAATAATGAGAAAGAAAGCGAAGCGCAGGGTGATTTGGAGGCAGCGTCGCAGGGCGCTCGGCGAATATTCGAGCAGCATCCCCACTGGCGCTCGTAACAAAGACGGAAGACGTAAGCGAAAGAACATACTCGGCAGGCAAACGTGCACAAGCGCAGAAAAAGTCTTATGGGCATCGGTTGGGGCATTTGTTTTTCCGCGTGTCCGGCTCGTCGCGTTGACATGGGATCGCAGTTGGCAGAGCAAACAAAGACGAAGAGAAAACACGCAGCGACCGTATACAGGAGACGTGCTCCTGTCCGGCCCGCGTGTATTTGCCTTTTAAAGGACGCCGAATATCGTCGCCATGCCCTACTTTGGCCGGGAATCTTTCCTCGGCGACTCTGGCATGCAAGAGAGTGAATTATGTTCCCGCCGTCGCCTAGCAACCGGGAGGAGGCCTGAATTGGGTCAAGTCATTTCAAGTTGTGTTTTCGCTCCGATCGCTGCTGGCGGACGGAGAGGTGGCGGCGCAGCGCGCGGGCCTACGCCACGACAGTTAACGTAGCGCTGCACTCTATTGCTGCACCGAACATGGCCGCGGGGCACAAAGCTGAAGTGTGCTTTCTCGGTCTCTTACGCGCGTTCCGCGAGCAGGCCCTGCTTAAAAAGAGACAATGCAAAAAGAATAAAATTTCACTAGCATTAACCAGTGATCTTTTCATCATGGTAGAAAACACCGCAGATGCCACGAGAAGGCATTTGGCGAATCGGAAAAAAGTGCGCAAGGAAAACACGCAAGACGACGGCGCCCGTGCCCACACCAGCCCGCGGTGACGTCATACACAATTTTACGGCATTTCTTACGCCCCGTATACCATATATGACACGCTGTACAGGCAACTTTAGTTGCGAGTGTCGTGTCTACCTTATGCATCACATTATGTTCTATGGGAACAAGACACTCGACGGGGTAAGCTGCAGGAAATTCCGCTGAGTCATCTGGCCGGAATACTCAGAAGCATGCTTGGAATACGTGACGTCACACTGGCGTAGAGAAGTCGGGCCTTCGCGTGAAACTAAAGAAAAAAAATGAAAACATGACCAATGTCTATTCTAACCACGTGACTACAATACCACAATGAACAGCGATAGTGTTATCTAAATATAATCTAAACTGATTTTGTCTTTCACCCTGGTGTCCCCTCATTAACAGCAGAGAGCAACTAACCTCGTTCTATATTGTTTGAAGATGAGCCTTACCTTACTACAGTGGATCGCAAGTTGCTTGGCATACACAGCGCGGGATAACCATGGGGCACGTACTATCGTGAGCAATATGAGCCTGCACACACGAGCGCGTGGCGAATAGCCTCGAATCTGCTGATTCGCAGCGGCCGCTCTCAGAATCAAAGTGGAAAGGGTGGCGCACTTCCCCTTGCTCTTGATACTCCCGCCTCGATATTGTTGCTGCAAAATGCAGCTTATAGCATATCTGTAGCTGCTAGTGGTGACATGACCTGGCATCAACGCGCACAGCCACAACCAATCAGGCTGTGCAGCTACAAAGATATCGGCTGTGACGTATCCTGCCGTGATGCACGGGGCATGCTTCGCTAAACATTTTGATGCACATCTCTCACTTTTGTTTTCGAGGCTTTTTTTTTTAGTGTTATCATTGCTAGCGGCCGATGGCACGCGATCAGCTTCCGTTTCACAGCAACAATCATGCGGGAGTGCGAACAGTAAGTGGAAGAGCACCCTCCTCTCCCTCTACCGTTTCGGCAGCGCCATCCACGTATCGCATTATCTCGGTTTTAAAGCCATTTGCCACGCGCTCACGTGTTCGAAGTCCCACTGATCACGATGGTACGTGGAAGCAAGCCAAGTAAAAAAAACTTCGCGGCAATACACGTGGTATAAGAACTCGGTATACACTCTGGTTCCAAATAAGTACAGGTATGGAATTCATTTCACTACTCTAAGGCACCCCAAAAGCGCGACCGTATCACATCGGCCAGCACTCCGAATTGATTCGCTGATAAATGCGTCTCTCCTCAAGTACATCGCATTTCGTTCTGATAGCTTCCTCTTCACAGCAAGAAAAGTCAACAAATGCCTTCTCAAGAGCTGCAGTGTATATATTATACCATCGCGATTATGTTTCAATGAGAAAGAAGGACTATAGAAGAAGGACAGGCATTGAAATAAACCACAATATGACATCCGTGAGACGCCCTATATAATAATCAACACAAAGCGCAAAATACGTATACACGCAGACACGCCTGTATTACAAGTCGGATAACGTCATTCTTGGTTTCAGGGACCAACACAAATCAGACCGGTGGCTCAACGAGCTCATCGTGTGGCCTGTACGTACCACATCTTTTTTTTTTTTTGTACGCGTCGTTCAGTGCAACTTGACTCGATTTCTTCTTCTTGGAGAAAGAACATAAAACTCCTCGAGGCTGAAGACAAAATGGACTAAAACGTGGACAGAATAAGGGGAAGTATGCATAAGTACCGAAAGGGCCCACAAGTTACGTTGCAAGCGTCTGTCTCTGGACGCTGTCACAGGCGCACAGAGACAAGTGCACTATAGTCTCTTAATGACAACCATTATCATCGCGTTCCGATACGAAAAGCAAAAAATACCGTAAAGACGCTTCCTCACTAAAACCGATAAAATAGGGTAGTTTCCCTTCGGAATACTATAGCGTCCACATTGAGGGTTCAGAGAGGGGAGAATCCAAACAGGGATCTCAGCTGTGTTGACAGCTTGGCATGTTCTTCTCATACATTGCAAAGTCGCGTATAAAAGCAAGCAGAGTTGTCTAGCTGTGCACATGTCCTCTCTTCACCCTGAGATTTCGTCTTGCATGTCGTCTCCGTGGTCTGATCGGCTTTGTCGGCCCGTTGTCCGTCCATAACTGGCTGGGAAACCACTGAAAGTCATCATGTCTCCCTGAATTCGTGAAGATGTGGATAATCTCAAATATTGAAGCTGTATCATTGACAAAATTGTAGTGATATAAAACGTACACTATTTCCATGGTTTCTTCTCGTTGATGCGAAGCCCTGTGCGAAAAACTTGACGTTGAGCAATCGGTGACGCCATTCGGCGTGTGTTCTGAACGTGATAATATACTATAACCACCGAGAAAATCATGACTCAGTGCGAATCTTTCATAGTGTCACAGCCACCAGTATTCGTAATTTCGCATGCATATACTGCCGATAAGGTCGATGTATATCTATAGCGCACGAAGCGTAGAAAACGTTAAGAGAAGCAGCTGGCTATCGCGGGCTCTATAGATTGGGAAAAGTTGGGATAAGTTATGGAATGGAGAGTATCTTAGTAACCTGCAATTCGATGGTGACGTTGCCTTGATGAGTAACCCAGGGGACGAATTACAACTTATGATTATTGAACTAGACACGGAAAGCAGAAGTGTAGGTCTGGAAATTAATATGCACAAAACTAAAATAATGTGCAACAGTCTCGGCAGAAAACAGCACTTAGCGATAGGTGGAGAGACGCTGGAAATTTTAAAAGAATATGTATACTTAGGACATGGAGTAACCGCGGAGCCGAGCCGCGACAGCGAAATAACTAGAAGAATAAAGATGGCGTGGATCACATTCGGCAAGCATTATCAAATCGTTAATGGTAGTCTGCCACTAACCCTCAAAATGAAGCTATACAACAGCTACATCTTGCCGGTAGTTACGTATACGGAGCAGAAACCTGGAGGCTTACAAAGGTGTTCAGCTTGAATTGAGGACGACGCAGCGAGCGATGGTAAGAACAACGATAGGTGTAAGATTAAGAGACAGGAAGAGAGCAGAGTGAGTCAGGGAATAAACCGGCGCTAAGGATGTCATAGTTGAAATCAAGAAGAAGAAATAGACATGGGCCGGGCACGTAGCACGTAGGCAGGAGAACCGCAGGTTATTAAGGGTAACTGACTGGATTCCCAGAGAAGGCAAATGCATGAAGGTGATACAGAAAATTAGGTGGGCGGATGAGATTAAAAGATTCACAGGTATAACGTAGCAGCAGAAAGCACAAACCGGGTTCATTGGTGGATCATGGAAGAGGCCTTTGCCGTGCAGTGGGGCATAGATAGGCTGATGATGATGATGACGATGATGGTGATTATGATACTCAGACTACAGTATACTTTCCAGCACGAGTAAACGGCTACAGCAGTCGTTGCTGCAAAAGACAGCTATACTTATATTACGTAGTACACTACTTGCATTAGAAGTATAGTCATACACGCGCGAAAAACTAGCGCGATAACCAAACAAGAGCCATTTCTTCTGTCAAGCCGCTTCCACTCGCTGGTCAGATGGACCACGTGCGCTACATTTGGTCGTCGCTGTCACAAGTTTCCCACAAATTCAGCGTCTCGTCTTTGCCATGCCTCCTGTGGTCGTGGTTGTAGATATAGCCCCATCTTCTCACGGACTAGAAGTTGGTTTAAAAGGAATTCATACCTCTGTTATTCCGTAGGGAGCGGCAGGCCAGCAGTCGTTACCTACCTGCATAGAAAAAAAAAAGATAACGCAAGATATTTTTACTGTCCGCGAGGCTTAGGTGGTGCATTACTAACGCCTCAACGCCTAATGCCTCTCCATATATACTTCTTACGGTTGCCCTTCAGCTATAGCCTATAGGCTATAGCTGAAGGGCAACTGTAAGGGCAACCGTCCTATAGGACAACATTAACAGGTCCTGCTGATTGATTGATTTGTGGGGTTTAACGTCCCAAAACCACCATATGATTATGAGAGACGCTGTAGTGGAGGGCTCCGGAAATTTCGACCACCTGGGGTTCTTTAACGTGCACCCAAATCTGAGTACACGGGCCCACAACATTTCCGCCTCCATCGGAATTAACAGGTCCCACCTGAGACACTGAGACAACTCGTCGTGAAATATTCGCCGACGCCATTGCTATCTTATCTGCCCTTTCGTTGATCGCTACTGGCGGCCTTCGTACTTTGCGAACTGCTGTTGCGTACAATATGTGTTGACAATCGAGGCCCCTTTCCCACGATTATTTCTTGTTTGTTTCTCACTCAACAATATCATAACGTTAAAGTGTGTGTGAGCCTACAAAGTCCGATTAGCCAGCCCTTTGGAACGCACACACGGGTGGGTCACTATGGCGACATACATACTGGGTGGGTTGCCCGCGCACTTCTACCACCTGCAGCAAAATTACAGCAACATTTAGGCGGCGTTCATTAGCCAGCGTCCCTGAGCGTGCAACCAATAGACCTTTTATTATTTTTTTCGCACCCAGTTTGAGACTTCGCCATCTTCCAAGGGCGTAAAAATGCGCGTCGCAGCACGTGAGCAAGGCCATTGGAGGCCTTGACAAGCAGCCTCTTCGGAGGGAGAACAGCCGCTGTACAAGGACGTGCGCTTTAATTATTCAAGTTCAGCGATTAAAGGAAGGCTATGTGAATATGTTCGTACTGCATCGCTAAGCACTTCCACAGAGGAGACTATTAGATCAATCATACAGATTCGCCGTTTGTTGGCTCTTACGTACAGAAAGCAGGGTTGATGTTAATACAGAAACAACTTTTTTTATTGATATGATATATGGAAAGATGTTGGCGCGAAACAACTTAAAAATGTGTGGCAATGTGTGGCAGTTTGGGCTACTTGGTATGCCATGATGATAGTTATAGCGCGAGAACAGAATGACGACAATGAGACAAGGACATGAGCGCTCGTGTCCTTCTTGTCTCTTTGTCGTCGTTCTGTTCTCGCGCTATAACTATCAGCAGAGACAACGTTGCATTTTAAAGGTAATGACATTATAGAGTATCTATCGTTTGTCCACAGCCTGGATGGTGGAGATAAGGTAGGAGTACACGGCGTAGCTTTGTCGAGAAATCGCATTCTGCCTCACAAGCTAACTAAAGGCTCGCGATCAGTATAATAACGGAGCAGTTAATGATTGTTACAAACGTTTACCCATCCAAAGCTAGTTGCCTCTATAACCTTCGCGTGCTTTGCCTTCGGCAAGCAGTATACCAGTACAAACCTCGTATAGCGCATTGCCCCTCGAGTCCTGTATATTCAGCCACAGCAACTTTCTAGTGCAACTATGTCATCAGTACACAACGACAAATCACATAGATTCCAGAAGCCAACAGCAATTTGGCGTCGCTCAGTGCAACAGGAAATCGAAAGTGCCATTGTTGGGATTTCACGTCCCTAAAGCGCGATATGCTTGTGAAGGACGCCGTAGTGCAGTTTATCGTAAATTTCGACCACGCGGCGCTTTTCAACGCGCACCCAAATCTAAGCAGACGGGCCATTTCGCCTCCATCGAAACGCGCGGCCACCTCGGCCGGAATTCGACGTCGCGACCTTTTCGGGTCAGCCATCGAACACCGTAACTCTCAAGACCATAGAGTTTTCTAAAATTAGTTTAACTAGAGTGGACTCTGGTGCTGCGATCATTCAGCGACCACGGGAACGATGGGTAGTAGACACAATTGCCCAGTCTTCATACTTGCGGGCGGTGAATCGTACTTGCGGCCTCGTTTATTACTGTGTTTCGGTTTTGTTTTGAAAGAAAGATTCGACCCTTTTGAAATTCGCGACCCAATTCGGAAAGGGAAGTCTAAACGAATAAGATGGTGAAGCGCAACCGCTGAACATTTGCTAATATTTGTTTCGAAAGAAAACAGCTCCAAGCCACACGAACACACACGGAGCTAAAAGCAGGTCAGAAGTACGAATGTTAGACAAAAGTGTGTACTACCCATCATTTCCAAGCTCGATGAAGCGCCGTGCGTTGCAGCTCTCATAGACAGTAGCGCCAGAGTTCCCTATAGTGTATATTAGGAAACTCTATGCCCATGACCACCGCAGCGGGAATCAACCGCGAAGTGACAAGTAACCATTTGCTAGAGCAGATGCAGCAAAAGTGGAAGTCGCAGCGCCAAAACTATAGCGATCAAGCACGGGGAACAGCGACACTATACCACGTGCATCGCAGAAGCTTCAGGAATTCCTCGCAGAGGACTGACGCGGAGCTATAATCGCTGCTCTCCCTCCGCCCCTGAGACGACGCTCACGACTTTCTTTCTCCCCCGCCCCCCCCCCCCCCCCGCGCCGGAAATGGGCAATGAAAAATCATGACTAAAGACGAGAACATTAAGTTACAATCCTCACTTCGCGGGGGAGCACGATCGACAGTGGACTACAACGAATAACAAAGAAAAAAATGCTAGGTAAATGTAACCGCGCTCAAAAACCCGTCCGTAGCATTTTTTTTTCCACAGGAAGTGAGGAAACAACAACAAAAGAGAGAGAAAAAAGTGAAGCGAGTGCAACCTCCTCTTTTTTTAACGCGGTGCCGCGGACGTTGGATGAAAGATAAAAAAAGACCCGAGGTATACAAACGGATGTAGTAAGTCGAAGCTGAATGCCCCGTCCAGTGCAACAAAAACCTGCAATGTGGTTCTTTGTGTGTTCCTCCGGCCACGTATTTGACAGCGTGCGGAAAACGGTCTCCCGGACCACCAGCCGCGAAAAGTCAATGCCAGCATTGTAAGCTTAAAAGAGATCAAAGCGGCCCACAGAAACGCAGCCACAATAACGAGGACGTGATAAGCATTGACCGCAAAATAAAAAACGCAAACCTGTCTATATAAGTTACATATATACGCCCATATATCTCTAGCTGCTGTCATTCGAGGAATTACTTCAGACCGGTTTTTTTTTCGTCTTTAAAGATGGTACATTGACCAATGACTTTTCATTTACGAATGAAGGATGATTGCTTCGTCGGGCAACGTGAGCGTCCCAGTTCTTAAACAGAAACTCAAGCATCGAACGACACTTGTTCTAAAATCGACACAGGAAATGTGCGCGTAAGAGGGCACTTTTTGACAATCGAAGCGTCAGACTCTGCGCAGGCGCCACCATGAAAAACGCCGCCACCAGCGCCCTCATCACTCGATGGTCATAACTGGGTAGTGCAAAGAGAGCCGCCCGCAAGCGAACGTGCATAGGTCATTCTTTTTCGTCAGTGTTGAGGCACGGTTTCCTGAAAATCAAGGACCTGGCAGGCTTCTTCCGTCAATCAAACCTCGCTTCAGAAAAGTAGGCATTAAGCTCATGAAAGCAAACCGCGGTACAATGCAAAAGATGCTTCGGTTATTAGAGCGTGCTGCAAGTCGCCATTTAAGTGCAAGCGAGCATCGCACATGACATCGAGTTAGAGGCAAGCATTTCGACGTGCGTTCTATAACGCCTAAATGCGTTATACTTTGGGCATACACATGTTCCCAAAGAAATGAAGTGCATACACGAGCTATGTATCTCACGACCGTGGTAAGAAGCTCGCTTTATCCGGCACGACTAGCCCCGGTGATTTTCACATTTGCAGTTGCATTTTTGTTGTTTTATAACGCATCCTAGAATGTTCTGTTGACGGTTGTCTTCCATTTCTATATACTGCAAATGGGGATACATGCGTGTCCACTTTCTCGGTGTACAACGAAAGGCAAAACCACCTCCGAGACAGCTCCGGCAATCACGGACACCAACGGTAACAAATACCTGCTTGTGGTCCCAACAAACATCTTGCGATTTACCCATATAACGTACGTGTTCACATTCGCTGGTTAAAGCCGAAATTTAGAACCTTAACAGCCTACGTGCTAGGCTGTGTGGTGGGAACCACCTCAGATTGTTGATGGTCGCGGAGTGCGCGATGTTTATAGCGCGCGTCACCAGTCGACTGTTGCACGGCGCGCACCGCGGTCAGATGCTTTATTGAGCTTATAATCAAAGTTACTACGGTTCTCCATCAAGGCTACTCAAAACAATAACAGGAGGTCTACATTATCACACTTTCTCATGATGCGACCGGCGGCGGAGAACGCGAGTACATGGACATGGTTCACTCTCCAGAACGACGACGAAAACAATAGCAGACGCAACATCTGCACGCGCTCTACGAAGAAAGACCTCAGTCGACGCTACTGTTGCGTTGTGAATCGCCACGGACATAACGGACTTCCGTCGTTTCAGTTTTACCGATTTCTGCACGAAGCAGGCAATGGCGGTTCGGTGACGCGTCCGACTAGCAGAGAAATTCGTAGCTCTTTTTCCGAGTGTTCAATTCGCAAACACACATAATATTTAGCTCTTTCGTTATTTTGCCGACGTCAGTTGCACCTGGTTGCGCCGCGGGCTGTGCGCGAGATCTGGCTTTACACTACCCAAAATTGCGTCGATAGGTGGCGCTACGTGTCTGCAAAACTCAAGACTCTGACGCCCATACAATGTAATATACGAGATCTACAGTATACCTGCAGGCTCTCGACCCGCGGGTGGACGTCACCACGATTAAATTCGTGCCATTACTTCTTTTCGTTTAGTAGACGTGGATGACCCAAGCGTGCCATTGTTCACAACATGAATATTGATAGAGCGAGCGGTGAAATGCTACAAAAACGAACGATAAGGGGAAATTTTTTTCTCGTACGATGCAAAACATAGTATACATATACACAGACAACAGCCGTATGATGACAACGACGATGATGATTGCTGATATGACTTTTGAAACAGCGAGCTGGTAACGCAGGCAGCAATCTCGTTTTGTTTGTTTGTTTGTTTGTTTAAGTAACGTACTGGCTGATTATTCTGACATTCCATTACATTGCGCTATGCTGTTCCCGGACTTTTGTTGCAGGAGAGACATGTGAGTCACCTGCACCTGGGGATTCAAGTAGTGCAGCCCTTAGTGTTATAAACATTCCCTCTTAATTTCTTTCTAGCCAATTTTGTAAATCTCCACATTTTTTAAACTAATATTTTGCATCCAACTCGCCATCTGTCCTTTTTCCTTTTTTTTCTTTTGGAAACATCACGGTTCATAAAGACCTTGAATTACTCTATACTTGGCTGGCTACTTCTTTGACGTTTTTACGCCTACATGAGTTTCTTGTCCGCGTTTTTTAGGTACACTCATTCGTGCACTCTAGAGTCACTGACTTCTATTCATCCATAGTATCGAGTATTCCTTAACGACCCACCACGGTGGTGTAGTGGCTAAGGTACTCGGCTGATGACCCGCAGGTCGTGGGATCAAATTGCGGCTGTGACTGCTGCATTTTCGATAGAGCCGAAAATGTGCCGAAGCCTGTGTGCTCAGATTTGGGGGCACGTTAAAGATCCCCAGGCGGTCAAAATTTCCGGAGCCCTCCAGTACGGCGTCTCTCATAATCAATCACATGGTGGTTTGGTGACGTTAGACCCGACATATATCAATCAAATCAATCTTCCTTAACATTGTTCAGCGGTTCCCTCACTTCAAACGATTGGCTGATCCGAATTTTTTTCTAAAGCCACATTTGTGGCTGTCTCGTGAACTTCCTGTATGCCTGCTGATCTTTGGCTAGTTTCCAATACCAACGGAACCTTTTCTTTCAAGTACCGAACTGCATTCGCGAACGTTAGCGCTATAGTACCATGGCTCGTCTACCAAATTGACGCACAACGCATATTTATCGAAATACCGGAGAGCTGTGTTTCATTATTTATTTCCATACTCGTTCCTTGCCACTTCCCCACCTCCAATATACAGTAGTTAATCAGTTGCAACATGGTTAATTAATCCCCCCCCCAAAAAAAACCTCCCTTTCTCCCTCTGTCATTATTATTACTACGGGAACATAAAATTGATTGATTCATTTGTGGGGTTTAACGTCCCAAAACCACCATATGATTATGAGAGACGCCGTAGTGGAGGGCTCCGGAAATTTCGACCACCTGGGGTTCTTTAACGTGCACCCAAATCTGAGCACACGGGCCTACAACATTTCCGCCTCCATCGGAAATGCAGCCGCCGCAGCCGGGAATCGAACCCGCGACCTGCGGGTCAGCAGCCGAGTACCTTAGCCACTAGACCACCGCGGCGGGGCTACGGGAACATAAAATGCTCCGCAAAACACACGAGGACTAGAAGGAACACATACAATAAACGAGCGAGAACTTTCAAGTGCGGTTTATTTGAGAAAACACAAATGCTTATACATGTAAAAACAAACAACACCGTCATCACGTGCTAAGGATTTATCACGATATGAAGGCAACCTCTTTTTTTCTTTACTTCGCTAGAGTGCTACTGACGCACAACTAATGCAAGTGTCTCCTTCACGCACAATGTAAAATGCTTCGCCCACATCCCTCTCTAATCTATCACCGGATCTCGCCAAGAATTTTGTCTGAGAGTTGGACAGCAGTTGCGGCACTTACCGTGCTCTGCCAAATACCCGCCCGGGTTGTTGTTTATTGTCGCGATAAATCCTGAGCATGAAAGATAGTGTTGTTTGTTTCTACATTTACAAGCATTCCTGTTCCCTCAAATGTATTGCAATTGATAGTTTGCGCTATAGTTTGTTATAGTGTTCATTCTAGATTTCGTGTTTTTTTGCGCAGCGTTTCCTTCCAGCATGCTACACCAGTTCAGCCACACCAAGCTCCTTCGGTTTATTATTCGTGCCTGTCACCCTTTATATGTTCACGCTATTTTGGCGAAAATTCGCGCAGCCATTTGTTTCGTTGGCATACACAACGGGCTATTAATAACGATTTACATTGGGAATGGCTTGCTGTTGGATTTATATCCAACGCCAATCACTTCACTTCTGCAATAAAAAATCATGGGTCCCGTTTAATGTGCAGTGGTCTGCAGCGAGCTCAACATGACGAGGACTGGTTTGACTGATGCCCAGCCGTGAAATATAACATAATATCTCGGCACGCTCGGTCAGTACGTCGGCATGCATGGGTAATATATCGGCAACAGAACACAAAGCTACGCGGCGTTAGCGTCAAACTATTTCAGGACACGCTGTGGAGCATCCGTGTTAATCTCGCTGAGGACTGTACGCAAAAAACTGAGGCCCAGATACGTCGCCTCATTGCCACACGCGTTTTACAGATTCCTGTAGACATCTTACATTGTCCGCAAGTAAAATTATGCAATCCGCATTTATCAGTCAACACTTTGTTTCAACATTCACCCATTACGTATACGCAAGAGAAATTGAACCCTATAGGCCTATGCTCTCCAGCCATCGTTCGGTACCCTTAACACAAAGCGCGAACAACTGTGGAGATATGAGGACGTCCTTTTTCAGTATTCGATAAACTTCCAATAATGCCCTGCATTACTGGTTCTCCCAAATATTTTTACAAGGCTATTGCTATATATGTCTTTCAGCAGTTACGCGAAACCGTCGTCCATGCAGCGCTCGTGATTACGAATTTCCCCATAGCACTTCCCGATCCTAGTTGTCATAGGTTGCCTTAATATTTAAAAATGTCGTCAAAAGGTATATATTGAGGGGCTGTAATATTCATGCACTGAGTGACTACAAAGATCTCCTATAAACATCTCTGACCTGAACCCATTCCATAGCTCCCCTAATATGCGAGTGTGATATCTCATATCTCCACGTAAGATCGAACAAAGCATGGCCGGTCGACCTCCTAAAACTTCTTTCAACCCCCACCACGGTGGTCTAGTGGCTAAGGCACTCGGCTGCTGACCCGCAGGTCGCGGGATCAAATCCCGGCTGCGTCGGCTGCATTTCCGAAGGAGGCGGAAATGTTGTAGGCCCGTGTGCTTAGATTTGGGTGCACGTTCAAGAACCCCAGGGGGTCGAAATTTCCGGAGCCCTCCACTACGACGTCTATCATAATGATATGTTTTTTGGGACGTTAAACCTCACATATCAATCAAATCTATTTGTTCAATTGATATACTAAAGCTTTTTGAGGCTGTGAGAGGCAATGGTCGAGAGCAGGGCCTCCTTATCACGCCCACGTAGCTGCGATCAAGTCGCCGTGCGTATATAGCAACGATGGAGGAAACGAGCGAACGAAGCACAATGGACCACCACTCGAGCTCACATGCTATGCTGACGGCAGACCACATACTCAAGAGGCAAGCACAGAGGCAGCACTAACCAGCATGAATAGAGGTTAAAAGGAGCACGCTTCTGGTCATTCCATTTCCCTTGCTGACGCAAATAATAATAATTGATGATTGATATGTCGGGTTTAACGTCCCAAAACGACTATATGATTATGAGAGGTGCCGTATGGAGGGTCCCGGAAATTTCGACCGCCTGGAGTTCTTTAACGTGCATCCAAACCTGAATACACGGGCCTACAACATTTCCGCCTGCATTGCGAATGCAGCCACCGCAGCCGGGATTCGATCCCGCGACTTGCGGGTCAGCAGCCGAGTACCTTAGCCACTAGACCACCGCGGCGGGGCCGCAAATAATAATAATACAGTACTCAGGTGGATGTATATGAACGCTAATAAAGTGCTAGAAACAAGTGCAGCACGATGTAAAAAAAGAAGAAAAAAACGGAACGATGACAATTACGAAAACGAGGAAAAAAAAAGAAGGCCACACGCAATAGAAAATTTGTTGTGCTAGCCTATATACACTGAGCTATAAGGAAATCAGTAATGTGAAAATGAACTGATATCACAAAATTCAGGTACACTCTCACTTATATGAACATCGAATATTTTAGAAAAATGAATATCTAGAAAGTACCCAGTCGTTTTTCCTATGCATGCTACGCAAAAATCTTTCAGTTTGACGGACTTTTGAAAAGACAATATTGCACTTGAACGATCCTGATGTGCAGACTAGAGCTCATTTCTTAGATCAATTCAATGAAGTTTTGCGCTATGCATCTATATGGCCAAGCCGATGCGTGCGATCCTCAAATCACCCATCTATCGGTGGTTGTGCAACATCACTTGTGCAGCCATACCAGAAAGGAAAATAACTGCCACATGTTTCCAGTGTTCGCCCAAACTCGAAAGAGTGTGACGAAGAAGTTGTAATGCCCGAGACATGTTCGAATCCATGCATCTCTAACCGAGGCTGTCAGATATACTATAGAAAGTTGCGAGTGTTCGTGTCACAGCAACCAGCTGTGCCACAGGCAGTCCCAAGACACTCTCTGAGCAACGTTGTCTCTTCTTGAGCTTTAAGGGCGCGAGTGCAAATGAAAATTGCACAATTGTTTTCAAAATAAATTGCATTTCACATGTCTGACTTGATTTATGCTGAGCCCAATGACGTTCCGTATCATAGTGAACTTTCTGTTAAGTGAGCTATTTCCTTGAGCCCTTTGAAATTCACTCAAGCAGGAGTACGCAGTATATTCTCTATCAAATGGGAAGTGGTTAACCACGCATATAACAAAAAATATATAAGCTCAACGTGTTTAATGCATCTCAAAATTCGACGTTGAATCTACGGGCGGGTTCTATAGACAGCAATGTGAGCCTCACACTATGAACAGTGCCGGGCATTTAAGGCTCCAAATATACAACGCTGAACAGGGAAACCTAACGAAATGACGTAGTGGCGCACGAGCTCAGCAAGACAACGAGCCGACAACCACGTCACAGGTGAACAAAATTATCAGAACCGCATGTGACCAAACGCGCTACTTCAGCATGTCGCTCTTAAAAGGATATAAACAACGCCGCCGGTCAACAGGTGTTCGTGAAAGAGCAATGAACACTGTGGCCAGAGAGAGACGCGGAATGATGAAAACACTATACCACGAGGGATAAAAACGGGCGTGGCACGGAAGGCGGAAATCCGGCCCGAAATAAACTGCTATATCCAGTCCAGATTGAGCAGGTATAACGCGACGGATGTCAGCCTGAAATGCCCATATCCGAAGAGGTATACCGAGAAAGAAAGGGGGGCAAAGGAAAAAAAAAAAAACTTGCGACGCGAATTTTGACGCATTGTGATTCTGTTATGAGAGGGTGTTTAGGGAAGATTAGCCTTTAGTCTGCCATGAATGTTCAACTATCGTAGATTCGACGTTTACATCACGAGTAAGACAGGCACAGAGTACAGCGGAACATACAGTTATTAAGGATGTACAGGATGCGATTAAGGATTAAGGATGCGATCGTACTCTCGCTCGTCCGTTGGGCGTGCGATGGCCGTTCGTTTGTCGCTCTCTCTATCTCTTCGTTTCTTGGCTGGGTGTGCGCTGCCATAGACCTCTGTAGTGTGTTCTCGAAGGAACACTGGTAGCTACGCATTCTAGAAGCACATCTTCAATACAACTCGCGCATTCGTGCCGGTTTCCCGCTTTAAGGTTACTAGTAAATAATTTCTAGGAGGGTTTAGGCAACAAAGTCAAATAAAAATATTTGGGATTTACGTCCCAAAACCACAATATGATTATGGGAGACGCCGTAGTGAAGTGCTCCAGAAAATTCGACCTTCTGGTTTTCTTAAACACGCTCTGACATCACACAGTGCACGGGCCTACCTTTTCGCAGCCCTCGAAATGCGAGCGCCACGGCCGGTATCAGCCGCGCGTCATCAGCCTAGCACCGCAACCACTGATCCACCGTGTCGGCCACGCAACGGAGAAGCGCATTACCTTGCAGCGACTGATTTCTGGAACGATGAGATTCTCCAGCTTTCCCCACATTTTCGATCTTCGCAAGAACGAGTCGGAATGCCGCAGTCGTGATATCGAACCCGCGACCTTCTGTTCAGACTCAGTGTACAACATTGGTATGCAGGTCGACTGAGCTATAGCACAAGCGCGTGCTTCTCCGCACAACCGAGAAATCAGCCCTTCGAAACACAAGACGTAGCAGCCGCTGACGACAGTAGGTAAAAGTGATTCACTGTTATCGGCGAAATGTCCCGACGCACTGCTTTCATCGGAAAAGAAACCAACACCAAATAACAGGCGACGTCGTACGCCGAATGCGGCCACTGCATCGCAGTAAGCAGCGTTGTACGCCTGAAAACCGACAAGCATACGATGACACGAAAAAACGCCGAACATACGCGGGTACTTATTTTTATATCTAATTAAGAAAGTAATAAGAGGGCCACCTGACTTTCACGAACAGCAAAGCACGGGCGTACTCGTAGACGGAGATGAAAACACGTGAACGCAACAACGTTTAAAACCAACGTGTGCCGCTACTGCAAACGTAAAGCACACATGTCACGGCGAGGATCGAAATCGCACAGCCAGAGACAGGAGGGTCTGCGCTATACGATGTGAGAATAGGGCCGCTTCCTATGTGGCGAAGAATAAAAAAAAATATAGTAGAGACACACGAACAGATAGTATAAATGCCAGACGTATAAAGTACGACACAAAAGGTCACCGAAGGAGAAACGGAAATGAAAGAGACGAGCGAAGCAATGGGCGAAGGAAATTAGTCGACCTCTTTTCATTTCCCGCCATTGCCCGCACATTCAATATATCACTCCGAAGGACGAACTAACCCGGGCTCACAAAGCCTGCAAATTACGACAATCGGCCCATGGAAGCGGGCAGAAAGAAAAGAAATATAAAGACTGGGGACTGAGAAAAAGAAGGAAAAAAATAAGGAGAGTAAGGGAAGAGGAGAGGGCAGGTTGGCTTTAATAACGCTACGAAAAACGGAGCAAAAAAAATAAAGGAAAAAGGCCTCCCTTCATCGCCTCTCCCGTCGGAGTGGAGTCGATAGATGAGCCTGCCAACGTCTACAGAGCGTTATGAAACGACCTGCGGCAAGGGAAAGGGGGAAAGAAAAAGAAAACAAGGAGGGAAAATATGAGCGTTCGTCTGTGCAGGTGCAGGCAGCGTGTATATAACATGACGAGCACAATGGGGCCCGGTGGTTTGTGTATATGACATTAGGAAGATTAACGAAAACCAGGACAAACAATAGCATACAGGTGGAAGACTTTTATGCAGGATAACCTCACGGCTGACGAGATAAGGAGAGAGCCTGCTTATTTCTGGCCGACTAGGTAACGCGGACCAAAGACGAATAACGAAGAAAGTGAGCCGGCAAACCGCGATAAACATGGATGTAATAATAACAGAGCACTCCCGAAGATGACGCAAACGCCAACGCTATACACTTTATATATAAGCGCACCAATGTACAGCGAGCCAACAAAAACAAGGTGGCGTGCGCGCGCGCCGCTGACAGGTCGATATTTCGGGGTGCGGGTTAGAAAAAGAAATAATCAGGGGTAAAAAAAAAACATAGAAACGAAACGCGGACGAAGAATGTGTTATCGATAACATTCTAGTATAACGATGTCCATCGATCAGGTTCTTAGACGAAAATGCAGGTAGAAAAAATACATAGGCCACTATAATATGTTCCAGCGTTTCTCGGCGGAAATAAGTTTGGTTATACAACCACAGAACAAACGCTAGAGGGCAGTATATATGTAATGGTTGCCCACAAGCATTTAAACGAAATGTTGCCTATCACGCTGGTAAGCACGTGTGAATATTTTAGGCGTGTGCTTCAAGTGAATCCCTGAAATTGGCACGAATATCAGTCGGAATACAAGGAATATTTTTCCAGGAACGGAAGATTGCGCGAAAAGCACAGCACACGAAAGAAAGAGACGACAACGCCGGCCTCTTTCGTATGCTGTGCTTTTTGCAAAATTGTACGTTTCTGAAAGAATGTACCTACTAGCCTCTAAAGGTGTGCTACTAATACAAGGAATACTTTATCAGATGGGCCGCAGAATTTTGACCAGCCTGTGTAACGCTGTCCCTCTGTGTGTCCGTACTAACGTGATACAACTCGCTCCCCTCGCCGCAGGTGTTGGCACGGTGACAAGTAGGTCACGCCACAGCTGCGCGTTGAAGTCACGCTCCCCTCGCAGTGCGCGCTTACGTCACTTTATGCCTCGCCTGCCGCGCGCTCGCCGCAGCGACCGCAGCTGCCGCCTCGTCCATTCGCCTGCAACACCTTCCGCTACCGCGACCGTCGACCACTACACTGCCGACTCGTCTGTTCACGCGCAATAAACCTGATGCACGCCTAACATACCCATTGAAACAAGTATGTACGTGTCACCTCTCTCTCGCTTCACCCTATCCACCACTCGCAACGCCCGAACGCACATCGAGTGGTAACATTCTTTCAGCTCATTTATCTGCGATGTAGAGGACGCCGGAAGACGACGCCCCTTCGCCCGCCGAAACATCCGCCTAAGCTATTAGGCCTAGCTCGGCCGTCGCCGGCGTTGCAAGCGTTAGCGAAGCCGACCGCATTCGCGAGAGGTGACGTCGTGCCTGCAACACCGGCGAGGCGTGAGCCAGGGAAGCCGAACGGCAGCGTCGGCAGCAGAAGACCAACGACACCAACGAGGCGCGAGTCCAAAACGCCGATCGCGTCGGTGCGCAACGCTGCTGCTTCGCATCCCATCCCCAATCCCTTTGGGAAGATGGTGTGAATTTTTTAAATGGAAATTGTTTTATGCCTGGGCCCACCAAGATCCCTTGGACGTATTTTCGACACGAAAATAACGTAAAAAATTAACACAACCAGATGCCCCCCCCCCCCAAAAAAAAAAGCTTTTCTGTCAATGCGATTCAATCCCATGACCTCCAGGTCCATGGCAGTACATCCCGGGCATGCTATTCATTGTACCACGGTCACACACTCTGGAGGGATTCCAAACAGGTCGTTCATACGGCGCACTTTTCTCTCACAGGGATTTTTGCCGGCGCGGTGTTGTTCGTCCACTGGGAGTGGTAAAGCGCAGCAATACATCGTGTACGTGGCCTCCGCGATTAGCTCCTGTAAGGCGTCGTTTCAACGTGGCCGTCCTATTCGACGCGTTTCCGATAGGAGTGATTTTGTCCACGCCTAAACACACTGCGACGTCGCTTACCTTAGCGCAAGCGTCGGTCTCCCTCCTAGCATACATCCAAACAAACAATAGCCCTGCAAAGCGCCCCTGCATCACCTGGCAGTAATAGAGCGCTTCTCGCTTATGTTCGCTTAAGGAAAAATCACGGTCAGGACATAGAAGAGACGAGACGCGCGTTGCGTTTCCCTTCAATAGCCGGCCATGCTGTTCAATAATTTTATATTCAATGCCATGGCAGTATGCTGATCTTAACCCCAGTTTTGAGTTCAATCAGCGACGCTCTTCTGGCTGTAACAGCCCTTTTAATGATTACGTTCTCGCCACTAACTGCCACAGCACCACAAGGTTTCTTTAAAAATTAAATTCGCAGCATTCTTTGCGTACTGCAAGAACTCTTGGCGTCAATCTATATCGAGCCGCCTACGTATGGGTGCTCTCGTGGTCACCCCCTTAACTTGGGGTTATCCAAAATTACCATGGGAGGGTAAGATGGTTGGACAAATACGACTCACTGGTAATGACATGGATAATGTCGCTATCCCGTCATGGACGTAGTCAAACACTTTCCGCCAAACAGTGGCACATACCCGCGGGTGGGTATGTGCCACTGGTATGGAGGTATGTGTCACAGGTGATTGACATATGATATCTACAACGGCGAGACCACAGATGTGTAGTTTTAACGTGTGAGCGTTAAGAAAAAGCTGACATCGGCTGCGTTGACCCGACAAATGTAAAGAAAATAATCACAACATATCTGCGGAGTGCATGATGATGACTGGGGCGAAGTGTCCGTCAGTCCGTCAGAGATTCCATCCGTCCGCGTGTCCGTGCGTTAGTCCACGCCTGCGTTCGTCCACGCGTGCGTTCGTCCCTGTGTTCGTACGAGCATCCATCCATCCGTCCGTGCGTCTGTCCATACGTCCGTTCATCTAGTGAACACTCTAGTACCGCCATCTCCCATTTTTTCGTCATATATTCATCATATAGAAGTACCACCATCCAGCGGACATTCCAAGGACTAAACAACAGGTGGCACGGCCAGACTAGACGAGTGGCATGCGCGCACTCCCTTACGGCCTGCGCTTCGTGTCTAGTTCCCACCTTTCACGGCCACTAGTTCATGGCACCGCGGCCCAACCATCGCTAAACCTTGCTAACACCAAGGAGGTTACACCCAGCTTGTTAAACATGGCAACCTTTTCTGGTCAAATAGTGCTTAAAGTACGTTCTTTTGTTTTTAGTTTTTTTAGTAAGCATCAAATTCATGGCAAATTATATTGAAGATTAAGTCACCGATACTTGTATCTGTAGGTTATTTAGCCCGAAACAACTATCTTTTTATTTATAATTGTCGTGCGCGGGTTTCCACTTCAATTAAAAAGAGTGCGCGCGTGCCGCTCCCCTAGTCCCGCCGTGGAGGTGGCTACGCACTAATACGACGACGACGACGGCGACTACTACTACTACTACTACTACTACTACTACTACTACTACATACATACATCGCGTACGCACGACCCATCGCTTAAGGAGCTTCGCCCCTAAAAAATGTCAGAGTCCCAGCAGGAATCGAACCCCAGCATTCTGCGTGGAAACTAACTATTCTGCCACAGAGCTACGCCAGGTGTCGCAACTGCTTATACCTCTACCGGGGTACGTCACGTCAAAGGCGCACGTGCAAGGCAGCGGTTGGAAAAACATCCCCGCCGGTGCCTCAGCGCGATACTGTCGCGCGGTGCTTGGGAGTTTTTTTCTCCTTTCCTTTTTAAAAAGCGTAAAGTTTAGCAGCTTTTACTGTATATATATATATATATATATATATATATATATATATATATATATATATATATATATATATATATATATATATATATGGTATGCGCCAAAAACATTAACATGTATATATATATGTGACGTATGAAGTGATGGTTGGTAGAAGCTGATGAAGAAGAAGTGCGAAAGGAATAAACATGGGGTATGAGCCAGGCCACGTCTGCCATTCATCGTAGCGTCACACGAGTCGACAGAATGAAGACATGGCGGCCACTTCATCAACCGGCCACCATCTTCGAACGTCTCAGCAAGACGCAGTGACGGAACGTGGACCACGAAAGTACATCCCAACTCTACACCAAGACCAGCGTCATGACAGCACCATCAGACGACCTTGACATCCCCAAGTACACCGGATCAGCGGACGACGGACCCGTACAGAACTGGTTCAACCTTTTCGAGGTCCACGCCACCGCTGCATCCTGGTCGGAACGGGAGATGGTCACAAACTTCACTGACTACATCTCAGGTGAGGCATTCAAATTTTACCTCACACACATCTTCGAGAACGATGAGTCTTGGAAAAAGATCAAAGAAGAAATGATCCCTCGTTTCAAAGAATGCGATGAAGACCTGTCCATACCTAATCAGCTGAAGGCTTTTCAACTCAACCGTCACAGTTACGCGAAGTCTTCCCGCAGCAAGCGTATTTCCCAGACAAGACTTCAGAGTAAATATTCCACCGTTGTACCATTATATGACTCGTCCGAATACACTTCACGCATTACAACACCAACTAGGAACTTGCACGTCACAGCAGAGAAGGTAATGCCACCGTATGCCGATAGGAATGTAGACCATTTTGCCAAAAGACCGAACTTACAGTTGGATTTTTCCCGGGCAATCAAATCGGCATTTCCAATGTATTTACGGCACCATAACACTTCAGGTGCTGAACAACTCGAATCACTTGATGCTTCGTGTCGCACACATGGCCCACACGGCTTCGGACACGTGACGGCATTTACGCATGACGAGTTAGTAAATCCGCATGAAACCAAACCAGACAATGAATGTTCACAGAAACATCATTCGTTCAAAGTATTCAGCTCAGCAGTTCCATCTCCTGTCATCAACTTTACTGATAAACCTGATGAAGCACCTCATGAGGTCGTAGCATTTATGCATGACAAGTTAGTAAATCTGCACGAAACCAAATCAGACAACGAATGTTCACAGAAATCTCATTTGTTCAAAGTATTCAGTTCAGTAGTTGCACAAAAACAGAAGCATTCAAAATCAGCATCTTGTGAAAAAAAGTGTTCTGCAGAAGCGTCGAGTGTTTATCAAACACAAGATCCAAGCGACGTGAATCCACTATACAACCTCACTGCCTATAATGAAAATAAAACCACAGGTGCGACGTCTGATGACATAAGTACTCTTCAGGCAACCACCAACAATGAACGGTTTATAAATACAGAAGATTCAAGTGCACCAAACCCGCCACATTATCTTGCGCCGGCAACAGTTGCATTGGTTGGCGTCGTAGAAGCCTGCGGAGGACTCACTAAGAATCCTGGCGCACCACGATCAATGTCACGCCATAAGCAAGTTGACGGAACCGAGAAACTACAACGTCAACGTATACTTCAACATTGTCAACGACGAAAGAAAACTTCATCGAGTACACTCTTAAGGCTTAAAGAACATTGTAAAAAGGCCCATCGTCGTGGATACATTCTCCACCAAAGATCAAGAATGTGGCTTCAATCAAAACATCTGCGACATCGCCATATAAAAATCTCCAAAAGCCGAAAAAGCACCCCTTGTACTCGGCAGAAACACAGGCAGCGCCCAATCAACCTCGATCAACGCGCACGCAAGCTGCCTGCACGGCCTGTGCCACGGCGAAGAATTCGATGCCTACGATATCCGAACTGTCCATTCTGCAAGGTGTTCGAACCTCGTTTGTTCTTCACAAGAACGCCGGCTGGGATTTCCGCTATCTCCACGTCCAAAGCATTCTTGTGTTATCCAGGACGCAACCATCAGCCTCGACCGCCAGATTTCTTATGGATATCACCAGACTGCTCCCTCGGCCATGAAGATTTAGTGAAATTGTGGAACTCCGTCGGGACGTGAAACTGCGAATTTGGCCATCATTTTGTTTATTTTGTTTTCAATTTGTTGTAGTTTGTAACTGGTGCCAGCTTTCGAGGGGAGGGGGAATCGTGTGACGTATGAAGTGATGGTTGGTAGAAGCTGATGAAGAAGAAGTGAGAAAGGAATAAGCATGGGGTATGAGCCAGGCCACGTCTGCCATTAATCGTAGCGTCATTATATATATATATATATATATATATATATATACAGTTACCTGCATGAGGAAATGCTTGTCACGATGGCTGGCTCTTCATTTTGGTGAAGTGAAAACACGTGGCGGTTTGTGCGAGGAATAGCAGCGGCATCGTCTTCGAAAATGTGCAGTGCTTATTGTGGCGTGTAGTGCGCGTTGAAGGGCATCGACACTGTTGGTTCACCTTCACGGACGGTGCAACTGAGAATATTATGTGTGCTTTTGTTAATAGTGACACGGTTTGTTCGCAAAAGCATTGGTACTCCTTGCGGTGGACCAGTGGCAGTTACCGGATCTCGACGGAACTTCCCGATCGGACATTTTGGTCAAGGTAAAAATGCATTTGACACTATGATCTGTAGGTGGGTATACATCTCAGCGTTTGCACTTCGTGCAAAAAAAGAAAACAGTGCATGATTTGTGGGTTGAAAGTTACGACTGTGCATGAGCTATTAACCTGATTTAGCACTGCCGAAGCTGCATATATGTACCACGGTGAATACGCAAACCCTATAAATGTATAGCTCGTATTATAGGAGACATCATACGTCCTAATCAAAACAGAGGAGATTGTTGTTTCTCATATACTTAATAATAATAATAATAATAATAATAATAATAATAATAATAATAATAATAATAATAGTTGTGGTGGTGGTGGTGATGGTGGTGGTTGTGGTTTAACGTCCCAAAACCATCATATGATTATGAGAGACGCCGTAGGGGAGTGCTCCGAAGATATCGATCACCTTGGGTTCCCATACGCGCCCTTAAATCAGCACGCAGGCCTCAAGCATCTTCGCCTCCATCAAGGAAGAGGCCGAGATTCGATCGCGCGACCTGCGGGTCACCAGCCGAGTGCTTTAGCAACTTTATACCACCACTGTGAATAATACTTGGTATACCTTTATGGCTCTATCTTATGATGCGACCATGTACATTACAAGTTGTGTGTCAGGTTTAAAAGAGCGAATAAAGTATGCAAACACGTTGTATAGGTATCGCATGCGGCGGAGGGACTGAGCATGGGACCATTTACTTAATTAAGTTATCGCGTTTGAAAGTCGCATAAACTTTCAGTGAGTTATGAGTAAGCTGTAAAAGAGTATTTCGCTTTAATTTGCAAGGGGATTTGAAAACCCCAGCCTATATACCGCACGGCAAATTGCGTTTCTTCTTTTCCTTTTTTTTTTGCATGCATCTCCAGTTCGAATTTTTCTAAGTGAGTGAGTATCGGACCATGATCGCGAACCGCAGCTCAGAATGATGCTGACGGCAATGCTGTACTTCACATATATAAGTGCAGTGCACATGTCATGACGGAAATCGAGTACCTTCACACCCATGCCATGCAAATATTTCTCGAAGTGCCAGTCACCCTGAACATGCAGAACGCTCGGTTTCGAACAGGATGGTATTTGTTTTTACGGCTGCCATCTACGACGAGCAAATCACCACATGTTAACATAACAGAATCGTGCAATATATGCAGCAACCCTTCCCTTTTAATGGGCCCTGCAACACTTTTTGAGCATGGTCAAGAAAACGCTGCCGATCGGCAGCAGAGGCACCCGACAACACGCGAGCCAATTATAGCACAGCACGCGGCCTGGGATTCACAATAAGTTATCAAAGTCAACTAAATATTGATTTCTCTTCTCTCGACAAACCGCGGAAGACGCTCGAAAATCACTCATAGAAAGTCCGACTATCAGCCATTGGCTGATTTGAACATGGCGCACTCGGTCGTTACAGAGATCGCCGCGGCAGGCCGTCAATTGTCCACGCGTGCGCGCGCGACCACACTGAAAAAGCCACTAATTCGAAGAAAATAAAGTAAAAAGGGCTCAAGGCCACGAGGCGCGTACGACGTATTCTCTTTGCCCATGCCGTCCCTCCCTGCTTAGCTTCCAACGCTTTCATCGGGACGAGAGAAGAGAAAATCCGATTGCAGCGTGCGACAAATCTTTGTAGCTCCACTCGCTCTAGACGGATTAAAAAAAATTGAGTCGTTGAATTCGTGAGGCAATAAGCTCTTCCAGTGAATTAATTCCATGGTTACATAAAAAAAGTGTTTCAGCGCCTCTTTAAAAACCGCGACTGTAGAAAATAGCAATTCGCTCAAATTTCGGTCGAAGGAATGTCAACACACGCAGTGCGGCTATGCAAAAAGAACCTGCCAGGGGAACTTCTTGCGAAGCAGCCCCTGCTCTTCGGGAGGGGAGGGGTGAGCGGGGTGCTCGCCGGAACGTCACACAGTTTGCAAACAGGGAGGGCCTATTGGGGATGGAGTGACAGATAGATAGATAGATAGATAGATAGATAGATAGATAGATAGATAGATAGATAGATAGATAGACAGATAGATAGATAGATAGACAGACAGACAGACAGACAGACAGACAGACAGACAGACAGACAGACAGACAGACAGACAGACACAGACAGACAGATAGATAGATAGATAGATAGATAGATAGATAGATAGATAGATAGATAGATAGATAGATAGATAGATAGATAGATAGATAGACAGACAGACAGACAGACAGACAGACAGACAGACAGACAGACACATAGACAGACAGACAGACAGACAGACAGACAGACAGACAGACAGACACACAGACAGACAGACAGACAGACAGACAGACAGACAGACAGACAGACAGACAGACAGACACATAGATAGACAGACAGACAGACAGACAGACAGACAGACAGATAGATGGATAGATAGATAGATAGATAGATAGATAGATAGACAGACAGACAGACAGACAGACAGACAGACAGACAGATAGATAGATAGATAGATAGATAGATAGATAGATAGATAGATAGATAGATAGATAGATAGATAGATATATAGACAGACAGACAGACAGACAGACAGACAGACAGACAGATAGATAGATAGATAGATAGACAGATAGATAGACAGATAGATAGATAGATAGATAGATAGATAGATAGATAGATAGATAGATAGATAGATAGATAGATAGATAGATAGATAGATAGATAGATAGATGTGCCTACACAAAAAAATGCATCCGCATTTAAAAACGCGCACTCATTGCGCGCCGAGGAGCTCAAGTACATAGAGTTGCATACAATATTATCTAGAGAGGAATTGGCGTTGCGATCGTGTACCTCCATGGAAATTATGGGAAGTAGAGGCTTCGGATTGGATTGTGTTAGCTAGCGAACTGTCTACCAATCTTTATCTACAGTTTCAGTTTAGTTCTTCGTGCGACGCGGGTAATGGGGTGCGGTGAAAAGAACTGAAGCAGTGCCTTTGTTGTTTGAAAAGGCTTAAGACTGCTAGATCTCCTGCTTTGCTGCGACGTTGGAGCTTTGCGAGTCGTATTTGACAGTTCAAACGATGCATCGTCCACTCACTGCAGCACATAGATGTCGTCTCATGTCAGTGCAGGATATTTCATTGATTTCATATCTTTTCGCGAGCGCATCTGGCCTAAACTCGTTTTAAAATGACTGCAAAACGATTACGAAGCTGAGTA
Source organism: Rhipicephalus microplus (assembly GCF_043290135.1). Lineage (NCBI taxonomy): Eukaryota > Metazoa > Arthropoda > Arachnida > Ixodida > Ixodidae > Rhipicephalus > Rhipicephalus microplus. The sequence continues at coordinate 150,280,618 of NC_134710.1, read as the reverse complement.
GACAAACCGTCACGCTCCGCTGGCTCGACTTCACAACAAAACCCGAGGTGCGTTCGGGGCGGACCACTTGGACAGACGCACCTAGCACCGCAGAAGACGAAACAATAGGTGTTTCTCACTTAATAGTGTACTGTTATTTCCATAAATAGATAATACCTACTTTCTAGAGAAAAACAAACATGTTCGTTTTCAAGTGTTGTCAAAAATAATTCATGAAATATTGAAGCCAAATCTGGAACGCAATGGCAGAGCAATGCATACACTGATGGTTAAATTTGCCCAGGTTTAACTTTTGTCGCCTGGCCACAAAAACTTTTTGCAATAAAATTTGCGTACAAATAAATGAAGCAAGTTTCAATTAAAAATAGGTTCATACCACTTCGTTTTACACTCGCAAAAGAAGCGTCGCAAATCTCAAGAACGTAATCCACCCGAAGCGGATCCAAAGCCTGTGCTTCCCATAATTCCCATGGGGTACAAGCGTTGCTGACGGAGCCCGGTAGACACTAGCGTCAGATTCCCCTCTAGGTATCATTGTATGAAACTCTATGCTCACGTATATGTTCGAACTTGAAAGAGTGAACAAAATTATTCACTCTGTATTCCATCTCGTCTGTGCTTCCCCTTTCCCCCGGCTACGTATACAGCCAACCAGGCTCGCGAGCTTACTCTAAGAACTATCAACAGGCAATAAAGAGAGCGAAATTGTATACTATGATAACAACCACTGGGGACTCTCCAAGCACGCATGCGTCGCCACCGTTGGAGCAGTCATGCGTCCACGCTATCAACGGCACATGCGTCGCAGGCCCGCGAATGATAAGACGCCTCCTGAGGGATTTCAGCAAAAACAAAAAGGACAAAAACGAACTGGGTGTCATCTGAACACTGAACATTCAATCATATCGGGAGAAGAGCCAGGACGATGTTCTGCATTCCGTCACTGACATGAAGGCTAATTTATAGGCACCATAAAGCGCTCCCGCTATAGTGTGTGCGTGCACTGGTCTTACAGTGCAACGGGTCGTATATACAAATCTAACGTCTTCCAATCTGAACAATTCACTGGGCTCTATAACTCACGCCGACGGTTTCCCTTCGATCGCCTGCTTTGTGCATTGTTGATACGTGACGCATGCAACGCCATCGAGACGCGCCCCAGCACGCCTACGCTAAAGAGAGCGAGATGAAGAAAAGACAGGGAGGTTAACCAGAGGAAGACTACGGTTTGCTACCCTGTGCTTGGGAAAGGGCAAAGAGGGCGTAAAAGAACGAAAGTGAAGAAGAAGAGTTTGTGGCAGTAGAAAAAAATATGTTGCTGGGGAACTCTCCGAGTACTAGGCAGCAGCATTATCCGCGAACAGTTTCAGTTTGTCTCTCAATTAGTTTACTCGCAAAACCACAATAATGCCCTCAGAGCGGCCCTTGATGCAGATTGGGTAGGCCAGACGCCACAGCAGCTGCTATATAGGCGGCTTTCCTATGCGTGTCGTCTACGCAACTTTTTCCCTCAGAACATGCTAAACCAACACAAAAGGTTTAATTTCCATCATCACATCGCCAAAGATGTTCCGGATGATTTTGGGTGGCGTTAGTAAACACTCCTACATCTGGTGCAAGCGCATACGAAATGCTCAAGAAATTGTAAGGAAGAGAAACCATCGCGGTAGCTCGATGCATATTGGCAGTGGTGTCCGGCTGCACTTAGTTTGTTATGCTCTTGTTATCTTTCATGTCCATTTTCATTATTAAGACATTTCTATGAGCGTATGCACAATAGCTATTTTCTTTTTCCACGCAGTCACTATGTGTTGTCTTCATGCGGGTTGGACTATAAAAAAAAATTGGCCCCGTATCTGCATGTTTCTGCAAATGTCGTCGAAATACGATAGTCTTGCGTGCGGAGAAAGTGAACAAGACAATTATTTGATGTTCTGTGCAAGAAAATCGGTGTGTGGCATTCTTGAGGCGCTGCGTTAGAGTGCGTCGAGTGTGCTGCGGAGACGAACGAAAGCATCAAGTCACGTCACACGTGAGACATGAGCGCCATCTGGTAGTTTTCTTAGAAAACAAAGCGCGTGGCTCTGAGACGGGTGTGCGCGCCCATCTCCGAGGTGATGAGGTGTAGAACGCAAGATGACGGGTAGGTACCACCACCGTCTCGTCTTAGCTAAGGTCCCTCCATAATTTTTAAGGTAGCGACATCTGCCGCGCGCGCCACCTAGAAAGTTCCTGTAGCAGACGACGCCCAGCTTTAAGCACGGCATTCAGCTGTTGGAAAAATATCTGCACATGCCAGGAAATAAAAGCTACTGATGCCTGACTGTGATGAAGGCCGAAATAAGGGTCCAAAATGTTAAAGCTGTGCCTTTATTTCAAATAAACATAAAAAAAAGCGGAAAAAATGTTTGATCGCCTAGAATCGGCATGTTTACATCTTGTTTATTCGCGTTCGTATTACATTGCGTTTTTCAACCTAAATTAGCTGCATATAATTAAAAAAAACGAAGGCGCATTGATTCGCTTTTATTTCACAAAATAGTCGAAGCCCTTGACGGAAACAACAACGAGCCGGGACCGAAGACAACCCGAGGCGAGTTTACCCGCGGCTGCCCATGGCGCCTGCCTTGGTCGCTGTATTGGCCGTACCTTGGCGACTGCGTGCGCTTAATCCGATTGCTCTCCGCCTTTCTTGCTCGTATGTGTGCTGTGTGCATATAGCGGTCACTTCGGTCGAACAATGCATCTGACAGCCATACGGATCGAAAAAAATTCGACATGGCGTTGCTGAAACGCGATCCTCGCTGAATGTAAACATCCTGCGCACGTGTGTGGAAACTAAAATTTGGTGGAAACGCTTGCGCTAACAGTCTTCTTCTCACTGCGTGCGGCGATCGCCCGACCACTTGAGTGTCTTTTGCTATTCTGTGCTACGAGTCAACGCAAGCGTCACGACACTCCAAAGCGGCGTGTCATCGCCGATCGTCGAATTTGTTCGTGTTGCAAACGCGACCTAACCGCGCGGAACACCATGGTGTAGCTAAATTTCTTCGACAAGGCTTGTTGTGTGCGCGTGTGTGCATGCGGTTGTATTCCTGATATGAGCAACGTCGGTACGTAACCTTGAATCACCGCGTGGATTTTTAATAGTGTGTTTATGCTTTTTCGATTTGCCTTTGTGCCTCCCTGAAGCGCACAAGCTTCTCAAGAATTAAAGATCCTTAAGTGAAACGCCCGCGAATTGGCCTAGTTATTGTTGCACTTTATTTTGCTGGCGATTTTATATCGCTTATGATGTTTTTCCTACGTTAGTTCGCAGCTTGGTGCTTTTCATCAGTGAAATAGCATTGCTGCTTACCGAGACATTTCGTTTAGTATCCGAGTGTGAGGGTAACCTAAGAGTAACAGAGTAGACAATAATGTACTTTGATATAGTTTTATTATTTGGTTGCCAGTAGCTGTGGATATGGGGTATTTATTTATTTATTTAAGAAGATGCTGCCTGTCAGAATGCCATACTTTAGGCAGCGGTGAGCGATACATATAGGAAATATACAGTGATGGCCAGTGGCTATATGGTATTTATTTATTTATTTAAGAACATACAGTTAGTCCGAATGCCATACTTTAGGCAAGGGTCAGCGATACAGTGGGAACAACACAATTCAGGAAATACAGTGATGGCCAGTAGCAATGGCTATGTGGTATTTCTTTATTTATTTTAGAACATACAGCCAGTCCGAATGTCATACTTTAGGCAGGATCAGCAATACAATGGGAATAACACAATACAAGAAATAGACAATGCGTACATAACAATATGAAATATAGAACAGATCATAATGTAGGAACAAGAGTATTATTTGTTTAAAACGAAAGCCTGAATGATACACAAACCCAAACAAAGTTTCATAATACCACACAATTATCACTACACGAGCAGTACAGTAACAGCAACTACCACTTATTTACCATAACGGCTTGACACATACACATGCCACCTTGCAGGAGCTGAACAAAGTTTTTCATCCATCCATCCATATACACATGCAGCACAAAAATATGACACTAAGTTGTACAACTACGTAAGGTTATGCTTGCAGACAAAAGCTGCAGCACATGCCACCCACAATGCAAAGTACAGAGTAACGCAGGTACTTACTAGTATATTAATTTTGCACATTCAATGAACGAAATACGCTTAGGATGTGCTTCCAAGTGAACAAAAGGACATGACATGAAGCTGGCACTGAACAGTAAGGGTAGCCTAAATAACTATTAAAATGCAAAAACAAAGAACAGCCACACTTACAGTAGTACAAGAGACATCATACATTTTACACAAACTTTTCTACCAGTACTGACTAATGCTACCTGCAGCAACATGCATTCCAATGCTTCGGCTACCACACTTCTGTGAGCTTTGAATTTTTGCCATAAGGAGATGGTTTTTTATTTTCACGAGAATTGAGATTCTAGTTCTTAAAAACGTGGCAAGGAGTTTGTCCGATATGCAGTGGCATGTAGGGAAGCAATTGCCCAAGTACAGGGAACTTTGAATGGTACTCTGAAGTTTAGATGCAGAAACTCTGTTTGCAATCAATGCATCTTCATTTAAGCACACATAATTTTCAGCAGCCTCTATTAACTGCAAGACAGCTGGTGATGGGACTGTCAATGCCGGCTTCTCTTTGTTGTAGCACTTCAGCATTGTGAGCTTGTTTTTCTCGGCTGAGCTTGTGATCGCTTCAACACAGGCTTGACAGGAGTTTGCCTTCTTGACTTGTGCAACAACATAACCAGCAAGGTACTCCAAGGATTCATGTTCTAGGTCTTGAATATCAAGGAGGTCAGACGGACGAACAACATACATTTTGCTTTCATTTGGTTTGTTGTCATCGGCCATGCCAGTCAAGAAAAAGCAGTCTTCTCCAGTGTCGCTGCCGTCCTTACTTGGCCTCAGAAATTGGACCATCGTAGCAGCTCGAAGCGAAAACTTGAATTCAAATACACGAGGCACCGGGTTCTTACACCTTAGTGTAGAGAAAAGATTCTCTAGGGCATCTTGGCCGAACCTGCTCAGGAGCAGAAGTTGTACTTTTCAAGAAACAGTGCCTGCAGTAGCAACACTGATGTCGCTAGGATAACGCCAGTCTGCACTGGTTTCCAGGTGGTTTTTTTTCATCACCAATACATATTTTTTCAAAAGGTGCAATTGTTTCTTCAAGAAACTGAAGGGCCTTTCCATACTCAACATCATCAAAATAGCTCAAAGCCAGTTTTGTTGTTCTGGAAGTCATGAGTCTTAACCATCGAAATATCATCTCAAGAAACCATGCAGTTGTCAAGGCTGGTTTATCTAATGTTCCATTATCTACAAGCAAGCGTACTGCAGCAGCAGTGTCGCTGTTGATAAGGCTGAATGCTGGCCCCACCTTCATTTTATCATAATGGCTGGGATCAACTGAAGAAGGCTTCAGGTGAGGAGCTAGCTTTAGCTCTGCATTGCTGTCTATCTCGACAAGCTTCTTTATAGGCTCGATGGATATTTCATTTCCTGGCAGACTGTTTTTTTTTACTACTTCTTCAGGCAAGTATATCTTCTGGCCCTTAGTTAAGTGGCTCCTCAGGTTCTTAAGGAGATGAGGAACGTCAGCCATGAAAAAAAGTTGCCTAGATGCATCACATGGGTGGGGACACGAGGTTTTAGGCTTGCTGTTCTTGCCTACAATTATACCGAACAGTTTCCAGACGGCTTGGTTCCCCCCTCCCATGTCTGTCACCACAACATCTACTTTCAGGGAAATCGCCTCACATGCTTTCATGATGACAATGATTATATTCTTAACTGTTTTGGCATGGAATGAATTTCCAGTCAAATGGTAAGCAACTGTTTGCTTCCAGCGGGTTGTTATCCCACCGAGCATAAATACCAGCCAATGAGTGGCCAAACAGTCGGGTGGCAGTGTTCCGTCTGCAAGAGGTATAGTTGGGGCTCCAAGCACTGTTCCCGAGGATGGCTTGTACACTAAGCCTGGTGCAAGCTGCATCTCATCGAGCATTGAAGTGGCGTGCCGCTCCTCTGGTGACATGAGGCTAACCTATGGAGTGGAAAGATTTAGTTAGGAGATGCAAACAGCGGTGCTATGGTAACAAGACAGGTCAAGGGTCATGGGCAAGTGTGTGTACACTTACCTTTAGTGCGAGAGATGCCATGATGTCCTCCAGCAAACCTGGTGTGAACTTGTACCCTTCCAAGTGACGATGTAGGGTGCGTTCTGTTGGCAGAGGTTGTCCAAGCTCCCTGACTGAGTCGTAGCCACGTGCTCCACAGGAAAGTCTCATTTTCAATGCCTTTAAACAGTCTTCTTAGTCCTTCGAGTCCCCTGCATTGTTGCCATCTTCAGACATTTAACTTGGTCTTCATTCAAGTATTTGTTTAGTCCTGCGACAAGGCGCTTATTTGCAGTTGGTGCCTGGAAACGCTGCCTCTGAGCAAGTTGAAGCTTCCGTCGCGTCGCCTGAAGTTCAATTTCAAGCTGGGCCACCCTCTTCTGTAGAGCTGCTTGTATCAAGTGGCCTGAAATAGTGCACCGAAATTGGGTCTAAAGCAGTTGTCAATGCTAAACAGACAAGAGCGGGGGCTAGACGGTGCTTCATATTGAAGATGTCACGCTGATACAGAAAGCGCATGCACGGAACAGCCTGTTTGCTGTTCTCTGTATGTGTATTCTTTATCAGTGCGATATCTCCCCTAGTTTTACATAGCATTTAAATAGCATTGTTAAGAATGCGTTGCTGACAGCAAATGACCTGCATGAGAGCGGGGAAGCGCAACACAAAAACATCAGATAAGCGCAGGAATATCTAACATTCCCGCATGTTTCTTTTCCCTTGTTCCCTTCATGCAGTTCATTTTCTTTCACTCTGCACGAGTTGCACACAAATCGGTACTGTTACGGGTATAATGTATTGCTATTTACGAAACAAAGGGCCTCGACCTCCTAGTAGCATGGAAACTTGCATTGAAAGAAAGGTTGTGTCAGCTTCCGTAAGTATGTCGCTATGCGCAAAAGAGGCATTGAATGATGGCACACAAAAAAATTCGAACGAAACTGTTTAACTCACCAGCCTGTGTACTTTCTGGCTGGACTGGAGCAGGGATCTGTAGGTCTAGTTGCATATCAGGAACATCTGCGTAGAGCACAAAGCAAGTTGACAACCAGCAATGTAGAGAGGCATTGGTATCTCACATGGGGAATACACATGCGTTGGGCCGCACAAAATATCTGCCTGTTTGCTTGGATCAGCTGTAGACACAGCTTTATTAGACGTGAAGGTAAGTTTGAACCATATTTTGCAACATAAAAAGAGATTGTAAATTACAAAATATAAAATATCTCTGTGCTGTCTGCACGGCATATATCGTCTGTATGTGAACGGATGAAGAGCATAAGCACGCAATTTACCAGCTGATGGAAAGGTAGGAGCTCACAGACGGTAGAAACTTACCATTCTCAGTGTCGACTGGCTGGGGTTCGACATCGACCTGTGTGTTTTGCTTGACTTTGGGGTCATTTGGGTAGGATACATGAACATAATGACAAATGATAACTCAAGGATTGTTTTCATTGCAATAATCAAATTTGACTTGAACGCTGTGAATAGCATTCAAGATCATTTGTCCTAATTAACACCGTGAACATACCAGTACTTTCCTCTCTTGTTCTTTTAGGGAGTGGCTTGCGTGGCTTTGCAACTGGTCGATGCAAAAAGATGCTTGGCGTCGCAAATGGCCTTAGCTTCTCTTCACCGGTATTCTTGAGAACAATCGGTTCAAACTGATCTTCTTTGAAATGATCCTGTAGCAGAGTTGGAAACGACTTTCTGAACATGTTGTAAAGCGAAGTTAACAACGCGCGCAGAGATAGAGAACTAGAGATAGTAGAACTCACTGCTGAAATTTATGAATGTTTATCGCTATAACGATAATAATAATTGCTGGGGTTTTACGTGCCAAAACCACGATATGAGTAAGAGGCATGTCGTAGTGGACCGCTCCGGTAATTTCGCGACTACTTGGGATTCTATTACGTGCACTGAATACGCGCCGTACACGAGCCTCTAGCATTTCACCTCCATCGAAAATGCGACCGCCGAGGACGGGATCGCAGCGCGTCTTTCCGGTCAGCAGCCGAGCACCGTAACCGCAGTAACTGCCATACCACGACGGCGGACAAATTTAGGTCGCGTGCAACACAATGCGGATATCTGTCAGCGAGTTAGTGCGCTTCCCTCGCTTTATTTACTTGCATGCTAGGCTCGTAGTGCATGACCTACGTCAGCGGGTTCATAAAGCACTAAAATGAATAATCTCGACAAATGTGGGCCATCAAAACCAGCGCGCACGAATGAAATGCTATTGCAGCTCGGCACATGCACGCTTATGCTTTTTCTTGCGCCTTTGTGTCGCGTTACTTACCTCGCATAGTCGTGCAGAGGCCGACGGTTCGAAGTCTTTCCGTCCAATTCTGTGCAACCACACTTTTCTTCTGGTTAGGTCCTGCTTGCCCCGCGGGATGCAAAATAACTTCTTGCCGTCTTCACCCAAACGAACAGCAACACGGCATATCGGACCTTCCAGAAAGAAATCACCGCACAACGTGCATAGCGGAACAGGCGAAGCGAGCGCTCTCCTCCCGGACCGCGGGAACCTTCATGGCGTAGCAAGGTCACGTGTCACAGATCAGCCTATCGCTGGCGCCGTCGGCTTCATGAAAGCTTTTCGATACTTTTGAATTTATTGAGGGACTTTAGTCTTAGCAAAGCGTTGCAAACACTCCCCGTTCCGTGCAAGAGTTGCATGGTGAGCGCAGCGTGATAAGCGCTACCGGTCCTTAAAACGACTTACGTATGCCTTTTCTAGTAAAAGATTGATTGATTGATTCATATGTGGTGTTTAACGTCCCAAAACCACCATATGATTATGAGAGACGCCGTAGTGGAGGGCTCCGGAAATTTCGACCACCTGGGGTTCTTTAACGTGCACCAAAATCGGAGTACACGGGCCTACAACATTTCCGCCTCCATCGGAAATGCAGCCGCCGCAGCCGGGATTCGAACCCGCGACGTGCGGGTCCGCAGCCGAGTACCTTAGCCACTAGACCACCGCGGCGGGGCATCTTTTCTAGTAAAAGACGCACATGCAGAATATATACGTGTTGTTATGGTGCCCCAGACATGCACCATAATTGCTTTTCAATTGACAATACCACAAGCACGAACGCTCAACCTTGAGCAACATAGGTGGGCGCTGCAGATGGGGTCGGCCGTTTCAAGTACCCGATGCCTTTAAGAGTAGACAAACAGACAAATGTACAGACGGATAGACCAAAATTTTTGCGTCGAAGGTCCCCAAGAAAGACCATCGTCTTTAAAATCAAGCCCTACAAAACCCTTCGATGTTCGCACTCTTCATTGTGTGCGGTAGCATTTATCGCGCTAAATGGTAAAGAATTGCGAGTTGCGATATGTACCCGACATATCTTCGAAGGGGCTCGGTCGTGCCACGGAATGAACCGCGAGAACAATCACAGAAAGCGACATTGTTGAGCAGTGCCTCAGCCAGACACTATAGCCTGCACATATCTTACTTTGTGGAGCTGTGCAACTATAGGAGAGAGAGAGAGAGAGAGAGAAGGGGTGGAATGTTTATTGTGGCCAAAAAGCTGAGAGGTCGACCTGAATCCATATTCCAGCCTGCTACTCAGCGTTAGGAATCGAGAAGGGGTGGAAAGAAAAAGAAGAGGAAGAAAAAAGAAGAAAAAGAAAAAAGAAGAAGAAGAAGAAGAAGAAGAAGAAGAAGAAGAAGAAGAAGAAGAAGAAGAAGAAGAAGAAGAAGGAGGAGGAGGAGGAGGAGGAGGAGGAGGAGGAGGAGGAGGAGGAAGGCGGCAATGAAGCAAGGCCTTGGATTATTTTTTATAGTCTCTTGTCGACTTCTCTACCTTGTAAAAAACTTGGTCACCCCTTTCAGAATATAACGCTGATGACGAGGTGGTGGTCCCAACAGAACTTTTTCGGAAACTTGCTGCCTGGTACATTTCATCAAGACGGTGGCCATCTAATTATTCTGCGCGATATATCGTTGGCAAACGCACAATATATGTTCTGAGTGGGGCTGTCTGCACTACCGATAAGGTGTAGGTAACGACGAGTAAACGCCACACATGTGTAGGTAACATGCATGCATATCTGGGTCGAGTTCGTGAAGATGGCGGTGATGGTTACTTAGTAAAGGCTAATATGCTGCTATAGTTTCTCGGAGGAGTGTACTCCTAACAGTGTCGCCCCGCCGCGGTGGTCTAGTGGCTAAGGTACTGAGCTGCTGACCCGCAGGTTGCGAGATCGAATCCCGGCTGCGGCGGCTGCATTTCCGACGGAGGCGGAAATGCTGTAGGCCCGTGTGCTTAGATTCGGGTGCACGTTAAAGAACCCCGGGTGGTCGAAATTTCCGGAGCCCTCCACTACGGCGTCTCTCATAATCATATGGTGGTTTTGGGACGTTAAACCCCACATATCAATCAATCATAACAGAGTGTTAGTATTCGGTCGTAAAAACGGAATAGCCAATATTGCCGCGTTATAGTGAGCCATTTTTGCCTCCGCATCAGCTTGCTCGTGTCTACGTAGGCCGCAGTTTCTTGGAATCCACTGATGCCTTAAACGATGGCCCCTTGTCAGAGCTAGGATTCTATACAAGTCGGTTTAGCGCATTTTTATGCAAGAAACAATACTTGCAGAAACTTGAGTACAGCGCTAAGCTGCGTCAGAGTGTTGCGGAAAACACATCCATTTTATACAGGGGATAGAAAACGAACAGTATCTATTCTTCGAAAGGGTACGAGGCATAATCGTCAGTTTTTGGTTTTTGTACGGTTTGCGGTTGCGCAGATAACGACAGTATCCCCGCCAAACATACAACTGTGCCCTTTCTATCTCCCCCCCCCCCCTTTTTTTTTTGCGCGACTCGCATCTGACGGTCACGTCAGGCGACAAGCACACAAATTCAAATGATAGAAGTGAGCTCATAGTCGAGTATGCGCACCTGATGGTGCTCGCAAAAATGGGAACGCTCGTCTACAACTATGAGCACAGAACTGTGTAACTCAACCAAGGTTCAACGATGCACAGCCAATCAACACATCAGAACAGCAAGTGTGGAATTGGAGTCACGAACAAAGTCAATCACGATATTGAAGTCATCACTGCGAGCAAAATTAGAGTCCACGAAAAAAAATGTTGCCTCATTGAGTGCGCTTTGGACGACAGTCTTGAAAAATAGTCCCATGTATCGGTGTATTCATTTCCTTTATTTCTATTATTCAAACTTATTCTTGTAAACTCGCGCAAGAAAAGCAGCCTATGTCGACTTTTTATTTAAATGAGACTCCGTAATGTATGCTTAATCAGAACAGGGCGAGTGAAGCAATTATGAAAAATGGAATGTAAATTCCAAGCAACTTCTTTCGGCCCTCTGCGTCCGTCCCATGCATATCAGTAGAGGCCTCTTCGAACCAGACGATCAGCACGAACGCGAAAGCCCTTCAGGACACGTTCCTCGCGCAGGCTCCGTCGCGTGAGATATAATTATTGACGTGCTCAATTCTTGCCTAAACGGCCTTCTTGCTTTCCGTCGTCATTTTCACTATGTGCGCCGCCGAGAAGCATGCTCGGTACCGAGCGTGCGAAACGTCGGACATGTAATTCGCTAACGACGCGATCCATACAGGTTCGCTCCAAATCCATTCCACTTAGCTCCGCTCGCCAAAAGCGATATCACAACGCTCATTTTCCGCTCCCCGTGCTGTGTTCGCGCGCGCGTGCACCGAGCCACAGAACAGCGCCGGCCGCACGAAGTGCGCGCGAATTAATGAGTGCCGGCTGTTGGGCAAAATACAACATTTACATTTCAATGATGGAGGTATATCTCGATTAGACAAAATAACGGCCCCGTGAAATCATCGTCACAATTATCGCGCGTAACACACACAGACAAAAATAAGCGATCCACATACCGAATAAAGCACGCGAGAGTATATACACACACACTCGTGCGGCGGAAGGAAGGAAATTCGAGAGAAGGAAGAAGCAAAGACGGCCGGGAGACAAAAGAAAAGTTAGGTGGTGGGAAGGGGGGGGAGGACAGTCGACGAGTTTTCAACTCATCGGCAATTATGCAGACCGGAGCGGTAGAGCTCGCAATTAGGGAGAATGCCAATATTGATAGTACGGCTCTGCCACTCTGCCACGTCGATATGCAAAAGAAAGGCCGGAACAAAAGACTAGGCTCGAGCGAGAAAATGAAAGTATAACGAAAGACGAAAAAAAAAAGGCTGAGGCAAGGGGGAAAAAAGGAAGAGCCGGGAGGCGCGTTAAAATGTTCGCGCCGAATTAAAAGAGAAAGCGGGAATCCCCGGCTTGAAACAATACATTATAGCCCGCGCAAATTAGGTCCCGCGCTTATGTTCGCATCCGCGGGGGTCTAATACGGCTTTACATTACACGGTCATGGCGTCAGCAGAATGACCGGCAGGTGCCGCGGAGCGCTTCGCCGAGCGATTTTTCCTCCGCGCTCTCACGTCCCGATCGTGCTTAGCGCGCATGCAGCGCTGAAAAAAAAGTTCGTCGCGACGCCGCAATATAACGGCGGCAACACGCCGCGCTCGAATTGTGGAAAACGCTGCTGCCTATCACGGCCACGGTTCTCTGCCTATATATCCTCATTTCCCATTTGTTTGTAATTGCTCCGCGCGGCCCTGGAGATCGCCGAGAGTGTGAAAACAAGGCCAATACAAAAGGCTCTCGCTAATGAGTTTCGATTCTTTCAGGAATTCTGTGAAAAGGACAATAGTGCTCGCAACTGACATAGCCATTTGCAAGGAGCGCGTTAAAAACGAGGCCGGTACAATGTAAACATTTCCTTATCTGTAACTTTCTCGTTATTACCGTTAACATCCTTTGTAAGTATACGACACACACGTGCACGCAACTGAGCTCGTTCCCGGAGCTCAAAGGGAGTATATAACTGGAAAAGTATCATTGTATTATGCCCACCAAATAATGCGCTAGGACCAACACACGCACAATACCAATATCCGATCTATCGTGCTTCCTATAGCTCGGTCAAGAGAGACAGGTAATAAAGGCGGGGCAGGCTGGAGCGACAAATGTCTTATATATGACAGGAATTTCGCCTAATACATGCGGCCTCCAGGTGAGGTGCTAATAATGCGATTTCCCGAACAAATCGTGTCATTCGGACTACACACATACTGCTGCATGACGTCTTCAGGAAGGCTAACAGCATGACAGTCACTGTACCACTGAACGGCTACTGTATAATGCTGTGCCAAGGCGAACTCGTCCAGATGCACCTTTGTTCTCTTTTCTGTGGGCGTTTTAAAGCATATAGTAGTGTTTAAGGACGAAAAAAAAAAACACTGACGATTATGATAGTGTGAGTGCAGTTTCGGGTCAGGGCTATACGCGAACTGTGCTCGAAGTTTTGACTTTGCGCAGCCGTATAGCAATGTATACCAGGAGCGGTCTTAATTAAATTTCCAGAGCCCGTTTTAAACTATCTTGGGGCAACCAATGAAAATACACATGCAAGGTGGGAATATTTAAACCACACACTCTATCATTGCGAAATTAGCATTGTGTGATGAGTGGTTGTTATTCTACTCTTCTGCCATGCTAACGCAAGTTCTTGCCCGACATGACGCCTGCACGGGGTCTTTTTGCGACTGAGGTGCAAGAACCAGCGTGGCTCTGTGGTAGAATGTATGAATGCCACGCATGCAGTAGGTCCGGGTTTAAGTCCCATTCGATGCTGGATTTTTTCCCCACTTTATTATTTTAATGTTTGTCGGTTACGCCGACGCCATGCGACGCCGCTCAGCGCAAGAACGGGCGTCTAGAAGCTCCGCTCTAAAACGCCTATGAATTTAGTGTTTCCATATATAAGTCGTGGTAACCGCAGCAATATGTGTTGCTGAAACTCACGAAGTATCATTGCAGTGAAAGCCTGGTTCATGTTCTGACTGCGTGCGACGATTAGTATCATAATATCGAAAAGCGAGTACAGCGTTCATGTATTCAATTGATGAATATGTGGGGCTTAACGTCCCCAAACCACCATATAGTTATGAGAGACGCCGTAGTAGAGGGCTCCAAAAATTTTCGACCACCTAGGGTTCTTTAATTAACGTTCACTCAAATCTGAGCACACGGGCCTACAGCATTTTCGCCTCCATCGAAAATGCAGCCGCCGAAGCCGGAATTCGATCCCACGACCTGCGGGTCAGCAGCCGAGTACCTTAGCCAATATAGACCACCGCGGCGGGACTGCATACTTTCAGAGAACACTGTGATGGCAGATTTCGGCAAACAGGGTGATTTCAACAAATTCGAAAACGTGATCTAGTCAATCGACAGGTCCGGGGTTGCATTTGCCGAAGAAACATTCAGTATTGATTTGTGGCTAGCTTTTTTTAATGCTGTAAGATTCTGACCACAATTAAGGGATGCATATCTGCAACCGTGCAACCATTTTTAGATGACAACAGAAAGGCAGGGACCTCTTCATCGGCGGAAGTACGCATAGCATACACCGACTAAATGAAAATTTCCACCCTCCAACCTGTGCCAGTGAATGGAGCTGCAGATTTCCCTTCTATATGGTGATTGGCCCATGTAAATCTCTTTGGAACACACTGTTAGCCCCTCATTATTCTAAACGCAAGTTCGCGTATAAACTGAAGCAATGAGATACATGCTCAAAGCGAGCAAAGAGACAGTAGAAACGATGTAGCGTACAATAATTTGAACCACGTGGTGTCATTAACAGCGAACATAAATCCACGCCCGATGTACTATACAGCAATCACGTCGCACCCGGCTCTTTTTTTTTTTTCCGCAGCGATCAGCGCCTTCGCGTCCTGCCGCGGTTGCGTCTCGGTAAGAAACCGCCACGGCGTCATGCACAATGCATAGGCCAGGTACAGATGAAATGCGCTCTACAGTCCACGTAACAGGAAGCAAATATTAATAAAACGGGCGAGAAAACAAAATCAGAGCGCGATCAATAAGAGTCGGGCGTCCATTTCCTACGCGGGGCTCCCGTGTGAACGGCATCGTCGTTAGCCAAACAAGAGCACCCTCGAGGCGGGCGCCCGAGAATCGGCCTTGACAGCGCCGCGCGGCGGAGTAGAATCGACACGGAGTCGCTCTGGAATGGAGGAACCCGGCGACGAGCGCGGCATACGAAAGTGCTTTCGCTGCTCGACAGCGAGCAACGACACGTCCGAGAAGGCGAACTTATTTCCCGCCGTTCGGCCTTGAGGTGCGCGCCTCCCAATTACACGACGCGTGTATAGCCCCCCCCCCCTCCCCACAGCTTCAAACCGTTACCTGTCGTTCCGTGCATTACATGCCTTATCCACACACATACTATCAGAGAGTCCTGATGTTATATCCTGAAGCCCCTTCTTCCTCCAAGACGCTTGTGTGCCGCCACTATCGAGAACCGTTTGTCTCTTCCTTAGCCCGGCAACGCGGGCAAGTTGAACCGAACTAGTGCTCCGTCGCCGCGGGTTGACGAGAACTATAGGTACCGAAACGAAGAAGAGCAGAGGTGAACCCGCTGACTCGGCGCGCTTACACAACTGCATGTCTGAACGCTTGCGCGTCTACAGAACCATATTGATGAATCGGCAAAGAGTTTGCCAAATACGCATATACTATACTGAAGCGCCGTTTATGAAAGCGCGCTATCATGGCGAACAGATCATGGCATCATCAAACCAGTCTGATTATAATATGGTGTAATTAAGCAAGTTATAATTAAACAATTAAAGAAATTGACGTTAAATTTCTATGAGCTTAGAGAATCCAAGCAGAGGAAGATACTAATTACTGATCAATGAGTGTACTCTCATTAAGCAACATTAAATCTACTTAGCCTTAAAACAAATTTAATTATGCATTCGTACTTATTGCGCTTGTTTCACCATAACTAGGCTCGTGTAAGTTCAACTTAGCCTAACACCTCTCCGGCATTTCTAGAGCTGATGCCACATTCTCCCACTGCATGGTCCCCGGCCTGTTTCTTGCCTACTTTGGCAGTAAAGTCACTACCAGAATAGTATAATGTGTCTTTATTAATGACTGACTCTACGTCTTCATAGAAGCGTTCAACCATGCAAATCATCACCTTGACTCAATGTATAGGCGCATAGGTCTGTACCACCTTTATCTTGTATCTTTTGCTAAACTTAATTATGATACTTGCCGCCCTTTAAGTAATGCGATATAGTATTCCCCTATGTTGCCAGCGATATTCTTGTGTATAAGACGACAGATCATGAAAGCCTCATGCAACTGACAATATAGAGCTAGTGGAGCTTTTGAAGTGAATCAATATACGAAAGGTAGCCGACATCAGAAGGGATAACATGAAGAAAATTGAGCCGGCTATAAAAAGTGGCCAAAGGCAAACTTGTGCATATGCTCAAATCGGATGTTTGCGTTAAAGGTCCCATAAACCACCTCCAATATTTTTTTCACGCATTTCTAGTAAACGCCCGCATCGTGTGCAGAATGCCGTCGCGATCAACGATTCTACACGTGGCAGTGCTACGAGCCGCCGGTGGCCACAAATTTCAAGAAACTATCCCTCCTTCTTTCCGGACATTTTAGGCCTCCGCGTGACGCGCCGCGCCACATGTATGACGCGCCGAGCCAAATATGCCAAATATGCTGTGATTGGTCGAGCAAGAGCCTACGACTTCCGGTCAGTCTTCCGGTCGGCGCTGCTTATTGCAACGTTTCTAGAACTAGGTAAGTTGCAAAACTGAGCGGTGTTGCGCGGCGCCGCCGCTGCCAGCGACAAATGTGGCGCTGATGTCGCATCCAGATTCACTCACTGCATGCTCGCTCGTGTCATTCCCGTAACCTCCATCGCCTGTGCATGTTGCAGTGCGTCGATATCTGTGGAGGCTTCTTCCTGCGTGAACAGTTTTGTGCTTAAGCATGCCCTGTTCTGCTTTGTATGTGTTGCGTGTTTTCATCATGCCCAGATGTTGCGTTCCCGGCTGTAGAGTAGCTGCAGGAAATGAGAGACACCACAACATTTCTTTTGTACCTACGTGTACCTGAGCAGCGAGAGGTATGGGACCACGCTATTCCTCGTGCTGATAAGAAACTGCCTAGCACCTCACGTGTGTGTGATATGCACTTTCATGAGAAGGACATCCTGAAGACTTTCACTCACGTCATATGGTAAGAAGGTACAAATCGCCAGAGCAAAGTGGGAGCTCGTCGAAGGATACGTTCCACAAATATTCCCGAATTTGCCCGCTTACCTTTCTCGCGGGGCCCGTGGCAACGAAGCGAAAGCTGCCCGATAGGAGTGGGGTATTTTCCAGAAGATCATCGGCGAAAAAAAATAGACTATCTCCGAGCACTGAGTTCGAAGACAGTGAAATAAGTCCCAACATGCCGTCAACTAGTGGCGTCATTTTGCTTGGAGACATAGAAAACGTTTGTTTGCCTGCTGCATGCTGGTGGAAAGTTGTTGAGAATGGCAAGACAAGCCGTCCTGTGGTGTTTCTAGTGCTAAAAAAGCGCCATTTGTGGAGGAATGTGTTGTCGTCGCAGAAGACATGACAGTCACCATTAGCAGCCGTCACCATCGCTTGGCCAAGTCGCCGGGCAATGCAGATCATCATCATCATCATCAGCCTGACTACGTCCACTGCAGGACAAAGGCCTCTCCCATGTTCCGCCAGTTAACTCGGTCCTGTGCTTGCTGCTGCCAATTTATACCCACAAACTTCTTAATCTCATCTGCCCACCTAACCTTCTGTCTCCCCCTAACCCGCTTGCCTTCTCTGGAAATCCAGTTAGTTACCCTTAACGACCAGCGGTTATCCTGTCTACGCGCTACATGCCCGGCCCATGTCCATTTCTTCTTCTTGATTTCAGCTATGATATCCTTAACCCCCGTTTGTTCTCTAATCCACTCTGCTCTCTTCTTGTCTCTTAAGGTTACACCTACCATTTTTCTTTCCATTGCTCGCTGCGTCCTCCTCAATTTAATATAACACATATTATGGAGAGAATTGAACACACTCTGAAAAACGGAGGAAGCAATGCAGATACCATCACCCAATTGGCCGAATTTCTGGGGGACATAGAAAAGCTGAAAGTGTGTTCATGTTGTCCCAGTGCGTCCGCAGGCAGACTCGTGAGTAATGACTACGAAGGGCTCACCGATACCAAAGTGCGGTCTCTGCTCGAAGCTTTGGCTGAAGCTGTGTTAACAGGTTTCATTAGAGGAATTCAAGAAGAAGCAGAGGGAAGACATGCTCAAGATAATGGCCGCACGCGTAGCTTTTCGACTGTCTAAGTTGCTAAAGGATGTGACTGACATGAAAAAAAAAAAGCTGTTTACATAACCAGACAAAAGCCACGGGATTGTGCCATATAGTTGTAATTTATTTTCAAGCACGAAAAACACAGCCACAAGAGACGATGCATAACATTGTAATTGGGTTTTTCGCGTGTAAAAATCTATTGCGAACGTACACCAACTAGCAACTAAACGAAAGACTCGTGTATGTTATGCTATATATATCAAGCATTGCTTATTGTGGGCTGTTCAGAAAGCCACATATACTATTTTTGCCTTACATCGCTAAATATTACGCAGTATTAAGTTTCTGCGGCAGCACAACAAATCTCGATAATGTACTGTTGGCAAAGTTCTTTCAGAACGGCCGCCACGGCGCCTTGCCACGACGACTACGCGTTTTCGTCTGCTAGCGGAAGCTTGTTGCGCCGCCAGTGCCACCAAACCGGAAGCTGTCCCGGCGCCGTGTGACGAGTAGTCTGACGCGGGGGGTTTTGCAACTTACCTAGTCTAGAAACGTTGGCTTGTTGTTCGTCGTGCTGTCCGCGTGCATGCAACCCGTGTGGGGCACGGCGTGTCCCCGTGCGGGTCAATCGCGTTGTAGATCCTTTGAAGGCGTGCGCGCAACGCAGGGTCCATACCGGTACGATTACGGCAGCCACGGTTCGCCAACAAGCACGCAGCTACAACGCAACTGACGGAGTCGACGGCCGGAGTCGCGACAACCGGAAGTAGACGGTGTTTCAAGCAGTACGTCAGCGATGACGCTTGCCACGCGAGATTAGGAGCGGCGCTCGGCGAGAGGACAAAGCGGCGTGGGAGAGAATACCAGCGGAGAGAAGCGCAGGAGAGAGCGAAAGGTGTGCTCGTCACGGTTTCGATAATGAAACGCGTCTAACCCCGATATTACTACACCGTTTCGAAAAATTCTCACGGCTCCGTGTTCATCGTACACCGTAGTGCACAATTTATCCACCACAACTGAATTTCGACCTCTGGGTGGTTTACAGACTCTTTAAGAGACAAGGAAGACAATGTCATAAGCAATATGAATATGATAGCTGAGGTGACGGAGTAGTTCTGCAAAGAGCTGTAGTGAAGCCGAAACAACCAGGATGATATCGTAAGAAGCAATAATAGTTAAGAAGAGTTCGACATCCCACCAGTAACGACAGGGAAAGTAATGAAAGTCCCAGAAGGAATGAAAAGCCGCTTGTGAGGATAAGGTAACAACGGACCTGCTGAAAGATGGCAGACAAATTGTGTTAGAAAAACTGGCCACCTTATATACGAAGTGTCTCTTGTCGGGAAGGGTGCCGGAATTTTGAGAGAACGACCGCATTTTAATCCATAAGAGAGGAGACGTCAGCCACTTGAAAAATTACAGGCCGATGAGCTGGCTGTCCATTCTCTACAATTTATTTACAAAAACAACAGATAAGAAAATCAAGGCTAACATTATAGTTCAATCAACCAAAGGACCAAGTATGATTTCTTACAGGCTACTCCACAATAGACCATATTCACACTATCAATCTGGTAAGAGAAATGCGCGGAATACAACCAAACCCTCTACATAGGTTTCAAAGATTACGAGAAGGTGTTTGACTCGGTTGAGAAATCAGTAGTATTGCAGGCACTACGGAATCAGGTCATCGACGAACCCTACATAAACACATTAGAAGAAATCTGCAGTGGATCCACAGCCACAATAGATCTCCATAAAGAAAGCGACAGAGTCCCAATAAAGAATTGTGTAATTCAGGGAGACACGATATCTCCGACGCTCTTTACTACGTGTATATACAGGAGGTTTTCAGGGCCCTAGATTGGGAAGAGTTCCGCCCTAGCTCTTCCCAATCTCCAGTAACTCTCATTCCCGACTGTTCATTAACTCTTATCGGATAAAAGTCAATGGAGAGTATCTTCGTAACTTGAGATTTGCTGATGACATTGCCTTGATGAGTAACTCAGGGAAATAATCACAGCTCGTGGTTACTGAACTGGACACGGAAAGCAGAAGAGTAGGTCTGAAAATTAGTATGGACTAAAATAAATGATGCGCAACAGTCTCGGCAGAAAACAGCACTTTGCGATAAGTGAACAGCCGCTTCAAGTGGTAAAGGCATATGTCTACTTAGGACAGGTAGTAACCGCGGAGCCGAACCATGAGAGTGAAATAACTGAAAGAATAAGAATAGGGTGGATCACATTCGGCAAAAATTCTGATACCATGAATAGTAATATATTACTAACCCTCAAGAGGAAGGTATATACCGCCTGCATCTGACCGGCACTAGCTACGAAGCAGAAACCTGGAGGCTTACAAAGAGGGTTCAGCTTAAATTGAGGAGGACGCAGCGAGCGATGGAAAAAAAATGATAAGTGTAACATTAGGAGACAAGAAGAGGGCAGAGTGGGTCTGGGAACAAACCGGGGTTAAGGATATCATACTAAGAATCAAGAACAAATGGACATGGGCCGGGCACGCATGGCAGGATAACCGCTGTAAATTAAGGGTAACTGACTGGATTTCCAGAGAAGGCAAACGCACGAAGAGGAGAGAAAGTTAGGTGAGCCGGGGAAATTAAAATGTTCGAAGGTATAACGTAGCAGCAGAAAGCACAAGACCGGGTTGATTGGTGAATCATGGGAGAGGCCTTTGCCCTGCGGTATGTATGTATGTATGTATGTATGTATGTATGTATGTATGTATGTATGTATGTATGTATGTATGTATGTATGTATGTATGTATGTATGTATGTATGTATGTATGTATGTATGTATGTATGTATGTATGTATGTATGTATGTATGTATGTATGTATGTATGTATGTATGTATGTATGTATGTATGTATGTATGTATGTATGTATGTATGTATGTATGTATGTACCCTCTTAAAAGGTTTCCAGAGGAACTGCGCAGTTACCCCGAAAAGGGCTCTTTGCTCCTCAAAAAACGAAGTTTGTGAAAAAGATTGCACGTGGAACGGCAAGAAGGGGCACTTTCCTCCTTGAGGAGTAAAGCACCCCTTTTTTGGAGTAACTGGTGCAACTGTTCGCGTCGTGTGCAAACGGCCCATCGGGGCCTGCACAAACCTATTTCCTTTCAGACGGTGCCGTAGCGTGGTGCGGTGTAGTGGTACACGCATGCTGACTTAGTGGTCGTGAGCTCAAATCCCGTGTGTTTGCTACGAACTTTCCGTGATTTATTTATGAATGTGATGATTGTACTACATCCAACCAAATGCCTTCACGCACTTTGAAAGGCTCGTGAAATCAACGAAAATCGGATTTTGTTTTGCGCAAAATAATTGTTGCTGTCTTGAAGAGTAACCGCGAGAGCGCGGAGTAACTGCAGTTACTCCCAAAATGAAGGAATGGGTGTGGCAGGTTAACTACTCCTCTAAAGGAGCAACCTCAATACCCCTCTTTCTCCTTTACTTAATATAGAGTGCACGCGTGCGTTTGTGCTCAAAAACTATTCCAGAAAAAAAAAAAGACGATTTCGGAAATAGTACGAACTAGCGCCGCCCCACCTTATATGAGGATCGCGGAATTCTAGATGAAATTTCCATTCCAGCAAAAGCATTCTCTTTCTCACTCGCACTTTCATATATCTCTCCTTTATTCACGCAAGAGGGGAGCAATCAAACCCCAACACGATGGGCGGTTTCCATGACGCAAATACGATGTGCTATATTTCAGCCAATGCTCAAAGTGCTTATATACGCACTGAGAAGAAAATACAAAATTACTTTTTTTTTCGAGGCACATCATTTGCAGCGACAGACGTCCGCCAATATGTAGCATTACTTAAATGAATGGGTTACGCTACTGAACTCCAAAGGCTCTCTTCTTAATAATACTTTGAAAGGGTGTGTTGTAACTGCAGAATTTAAGCTATGGTCTGCTGCAAAAGCATACTCATTCACTTAAAGACCTCTGACTATATAAATGTACTGTATACAACACTATACCCTCCGAAAAATCTTCGTTATCTGCATAAGAATGATATAGCATGCCCGTTCGAATTCACTTCAATTGTCTTTTTGGAAACAGTTTTTAGGGGCACGCATGCCGACTGTGTTCCTGCGAACTCGTGCAAGAGACTCGATAGTTAGCAAATGAGCACGCTTCTGCACGGCCAAGCACGCTCATGTGGCGTGGATGCACCCACGTTTACGCCGAGTACATCCCCCCCCCCCCCCCTTAACGACTGTAGCGGCGGCGACGACCAGCGCAACCACGATGGTTGCTGAATTGATCTAACAGCTGGATACAGCGAATAGTAAATACTACAACCATGGACGTTCTCAAATACGAGAAGCGAAGCCGAAAGGGTTTCTCAGAATTGACTGTCTCAGAAGTGTATGAAATGGCTCAGAAGTGTCTGTGTCAACCTGAAAAGATAAAAAAAAATTCTTGAGCTGTGGGTTTCACTGGAGCCAACGTTACGACAAGTGGACTGATGTACTCTCCCTCTCCCCAGACGCAAAAGCGCATGAGGAGGTGTCAACATGGTAATTAGCGACTCGCTCATCGTCACGGTGCGATAGGCAAAGCTGGTATAAAGTGTGCCCGGCACATTGTGACCACCGCTGGCCTGCCTACAGCATGTCCCAAACCGAATGTCCATTTCATGTCCACCTCACTCCTGTGCCAAGTAACACAAATAAACTAGAAATAGTAGTAGTTATTTACTACCGACAAATCCATTCGATGCTTGCGTATATATACAGGACATAGTCGACGCGACGCCGCAAAGACAGCTCTTGTGGACTTCGAAAGACGAAGACGGGCCCGGTGTCACAGATGGCTGTGTTCAGTGTTGGAATCACTCCTCCCTCGTCGAGTACGCGTACTTGCAACAATACCCACAACACCGCCTGCTGTTCCAGCGTCACCTATAGCTGTACAATAATAACTTGTGCACAACGTTGGTTGGCACAGTCTGATGATGCGGCACTCGAGCCTCCCTTGTAGTAATATTACACTTCGTTGTGCTCAATCCGCTAAACTGGAGTCAATGATGGATGGCTGTGTCGGCCTACGAAAACGAATGGGACAGTGGAGAGCGCAATTTAGGAGACGATGCGCGAGTAATTTCCGAAAAGAGTGTACGCCATCCGACGCGCTGTCTTGCCGCAACTTCTTCCATTCGATGGTAATCCACGCTTGGATGCCGGTATAGTACGTGACAAAAAGTCATTTAGGGCCGGTACTTTAAAATCTTATTTTGTACAAACAAAATAAACAAAGATTACCGAGGCTTACCCACTAATTTGGTCAATGAGGACAAACTATACGGTCTTGCTTCAGTCCCCGGTAGATTTCCCCTGTTTGCATTTCCAACCTTTCCACACAATTCATACTTTTTACCCCAATATGCAAATCTCCAAGAATCGCATACTGCGAGAACGAGCCAAAGCAAAGCGTTTCACGAAAACAGGATGACAGCGGATGTGTCAGCTCAAATTGCAAACAGTCCTTGAACACCCGACGCCAAGCGTTGCTGGTTCCTTCGTGTTATTTATTTTACGATATCTCTCTTCGCCTAAACAAAAGAAAAGGACAGAAAGACAGTGGGATCAATATGCGCATGAAATTATCGTGTCTCCACTCATTGCGCACGTGTGAGGGATCTGTCCTTTCGTCGTCCTTGCAGCATAGTCGCAAAACGAAAAAGAAGAAGAAAAAAGAAAGCTCTGCTCGTCGGTTGACGTTAAATAAGGTATATATTTTGATAGTGCTTCTTTAGCGTCCTTTTCTAAACAACTCCGAACGGCGGATTGACGGGAGAGGGAAAACAGTGAATTGCGAAAGAGGCAATTCTATTTGGCAATCCAACGCTCTGGCGCATGAACGCGTGCGTCGAGCGCCCTAGCAACACTGTTTTCTTATCCTTTTTCTGTCCTCTACAGATGTTGCGAGAGCTGGAAATCGTATGCGTCTGCTGTTTGACGTCTCAGTGGAAACATAAGCGCTAGAAAATGGTCCATTTCTAACTCAGTGAGGACTACGCCTCATGGACTCTTGTTATTAGCGTGTTCGAAAAACATTTGCACGTCGCATTTTACGCGACTTGCCGTATTGCAATAAATAAAAAAAAACGAAGAGAAAATTCCGCTGAATCCGGCCTTTCGACCATTGAATTTGTGCTCGTCAAGGCACGAACTGCCTTCCTGAGCAGCATTTTTTACAAGTTTCAGCGACGTTTTCTATTCAAGGATTTTCTTCATATTTTCAAGTCTACATCTTCGCGCGAACTTCTGTATTGTTTGAAACTATGTTGTAATTGTTATAGACCTATTCCATGTTCATGGGGAGCTTCATGCGGGAGGCTCTCCGACGCGCTGTGCTCGGAGGCAGCTGCATGCTGTGCCAGTTGTCACGTGATCATAGAGGACAGTGACGAGCTTTGGGGTAGGCGGAGCCTACGCACCGCAACGTCGCCACGAGCGCCTCAGAATGTCGACACGCCGTTTACAATATAGTTTCACCATTGGAGTCGGCAGGTCCATTTCTAGAACATGCATTGCAGCTCTCGCATTGCTTAGCACGAAATATTTGAATGAATCACTGAAATTCCTGGACGTCCAGATTGCTTTGCAGTCTGCATTTACTAGTTTAGTACGCATCAATTATTTTATTATTACCTATTATTATTGGGTGACCAGCTAGACGTAAAGCATCAATATTTCTCGTCCAAACGGCACACTTTCGGGCTTGTTCTCACTCCCGTGATGAAGAGACCGGAGTTTCGGGGCGACGCCTCCTCTATTTTAGCAATGCCAGCCAGATGCGCCCGATCCAGCTGTTCACCACCCTTTCCTCTAGCCCTTTCCCGCTCTCTCCCATCGCCTAGCCTTCGGCTGTGCTTTGCGGTCATGGGGGAAAGTGGCCCCTCATGCACTGCCTCATGACAGAAATCATAAGAAGCAATTTTTGTTCAGTTCGGTAGATCCGTGGGGTAGAGTCTTGCATTCTTTGTGTTCACTATGTTGGTGGTCACGATGGCTCTTAAATGATACGGTGTTTTGAGACAGCGAGTCGCCGTTCGTGGCACTATGCGGGTAACCAATTGGGAAGCGTCACTGCAACGCTACTACATACATGCGCTGCATGCGCCATGATGAGTCGGCGGCGTTGCTTCGAGCCACAAAAAAAGGAGCTCGAAGGAACAAATCTGACAGACGTATCACATTGGAGTGGGAAACACGTCAATCGCATCTCCGGTGGAAAGCGCTCAGAAGCACGCGTGACATAAGCAGCGCGGCCTGTATAGAACCGCATCACTACCACTCCCTCAACTAAGGCGGACCGATGGCTGCCGTCTATAAGCGCGCGTTCCCACTGACATTGAACGAAATAGAAGAGGCGTTGCTCGGGGCTACGTGAAACTAAGGACAACCAGCCCAGTCGACAAATCATTCATTGACCTAGAGTATTCGATGCATCCTCGCAACGTTAAAGTGGCTGTTGAAGGGGCTATGGTGCATGATTGCACTTCGACTCATGAAGAGCGATGCCATGCGTTTTATCGGAGCGGAGCCATGGAACAACTCTCTTGATGAATGTGCATCGAAGGTTCAAGTCTGGAGTGATGGCCACCTGACCTGCTTCGTAAAGCGCATGGCTCACGCCACGTGGCACGCATTCTGCACTATAGTCCTATGGGCAATGAGACAAGAGCCGTAGTCGACCACGAGCTCAAGGTTTGGGGTGTGCAGTATCTGCACGTCGTGAACGCACCCGTCATGCCAACAATAGTGACGAGAAACGTGAATGCACCTACCGAGAAAACCACTGCCACGATTCGGGATATTGATCCGTAGTTTACAATAGTGACCTATTAAACACAAGCGATGTTATGTTTCGATTGTTATCATTTCGCCTACACTGACAAGGTACTTTTCTTAATGGTGAAGGAAGCGGGGAGGGAGGGCGCGATCACTTCCTCTGTACAACCCTCCCGACGCCCGTCCATGGTTACTTCTGCTACAGTTTCAACTGATATTCACACATGACGAGAACTAATTATGAAACATCACTCAAATTTAGCGACCCATATATATTCCGGAAATAGACGCCTCCATTTTGTCGCACAACAACGAAGTGAGCTGTAAAGTATGTAGAATACATATATGCGGACAGTTCCGAGGAAAACGGCTCTGGTCGAAAGCTTGGCTACAAGCACTCACTTTTTGAAACGCTATCCATCAAACTAAGTCTCGTTGAAGCATCACTGATATGAACTACCGTCACATCACGTTCCGTGTTTGTTATATACGGCCGTCTTCATTGTTGAGGGGGCTGTATAGTCCATAGTGAAGGAAACGACAGTGGCGTTGCGTAACTGTAGAAATTTCAGTGAATGCCTTCAGTCATTGTCGATAAAGCAGAGAGACATGCTTTATACGTTGTGCACTTTCAGCATGCGCCATAGCTGCACAAAGCTTTTCCTTTTCACTACAGGTGCTCCCGCTCACTTCAATCCAAGTGGCAACTTAAATATTCCGTACGCCATTGAAATAATCTGGAGCCGAATTCACAAAGCTTTCTCTTGGCTACGCATTTTCTTAGCCAAGAATTCTCTTATCTGGAGGGATTACTATAGCGCGGGTATGAATTTAACTTATTCGGCACTTAAGAGGGCAAGGAGGACACACGATCGCCAGTGAAACGACAAGGAAAGAAAGAAGTGTGTGCCGATAATATCAAGGTAGCACGCAAAGCGTCTAGCATCGCGAGTATACGATGATAGCCAATGATTTGCTGCATCTAAGTTTCAGTTCCACGAGCGTCTGCTACAGCGCTTCCGGGATGCCACGTACATTGCAATAGACATTTTGGTGTGCTGTGCAAAGCCAAGCACTCGCCTTTGATCAACGACTGTAGCAAAAAAATAATTGCTCGATGGCCTTAAGCCACCGAGCAATCCATGCACTATCTCGCCAAGTACAAGTAAACAACACTCCAGGTGCACCACATCAATGAAACCACACATAAATCGATGCATGCAATGTTTGAAAATGTGCCGCGAATGTCTTCCCCTATTTAACGCGACCAGCTACCTTACATTTCAATGAAGCTGTGCTGCTACTTAACTAATTCTGTGCAATCAAGCATGGTATAGTGGTGAACGTAAGGGTGTTTTGTACCTATAGTCAAAGGTAGCCTTTGTTACAATATTCTCATTACAAGACACATGAGCGACTTTGGTGCCTGCAGACGAATTGTGCGGAAATAGATAACAGCAGTAATCAAATGAAATTGTGAGCGCAATTTCGCTGGTTCCATGCACCGCAGCATTTTTATAAAGCCGGAGTGCGAGAACGTGCATACGCTTACGCTTAGGTATGTGTCGACGTAAAATGAGGGAGACTCGTCGGGAGGTGTCTCAGTGCTAATGCTTTTCACAAAACACGGTGCAAATATTTCGTCCAGCGTTGTTTGAGTGCGCAAACAAAGCAAGGGACGTGTATTCTAGTCTTGAGGTCGAGAGACGTTATCACACGTGCAAAAAGGACGAAAAGAGAGAGAGACTCTCCTTTCGGCTTCGCGAAAGCTTGAAATTGATAGATAATAAAGACAATTTTCTGGCCCAGCAGACGTCATGGAAAGTCTCCACAAAGCAGCGTCAGATGCGAGTACATGTTATATGGGAGTGACAGCCACTCAGAAAGCGAGATGAAATGTGACTGTCTTTAGATGTGAGAATCAATGCTAATTAGGAGAGTTGGGTTAATGAGCCAAAACTTTCTTAAATAACAATAATGAAAACAAACTGAGTATTAACCTAGTGAAAGTGAAACTAGTGTCAGTGAACTCATAATAGTTGATTAGCGTTGTCACAGGCCGATATATATTTTTATTTTCTTATTTATATTTGGCAAACTATGAGAAGGTAGCCTACGTTAGAGCCAGCTATCCCAACGTCATGACAGTAATGTACAAGAATAAATAGGGCACGGTTACACAGTCTCACGTGGCAGTTTCTATCTTCTAGTAACCTTGGGCAAACGCATTCTAACTATTTTTTCTATTTTTGACAAAGTATCACCGGACGTTTTTGCATTTGGCGTCATTCGAAGGAATGACGATATATCAGCAATAGGGCGAATGCAAGCACTGCTGCAGTGTACGAGCGGTTACAGCGCTCAACTACAATCTAGGAGGTACTTGGTTTGATTCGCAGAGTCACCAAGCACTTTTTTTTTTCAAGAGGTTGCCCGGCCTGACATTATGCGTGGTGGCGGGTACAAATTTTTTGAGAAGTAGGCTTTCGCACTTGCTTCTTTCACTCCCCCTTTGACCCAAAAGCGCTGTACTGTGCTCCTTCATAAATTACACAATTCAGGGTTCATAATTTTCTCCTCCATCCTCTCTTATCGCAAAAGTGTCCAGTGCTGAAATGCCAATATTATACCTGGTATATTACTTTTCACGTGTTTGGATATTCGATCAGAAATCAGTCGTCACGGTGTTTTGAAGAAAATCTACACATGCAGCGAGCTAACTGCTTGCAGCCAAGTTGACTGCCTTTGTAGGGACACGCTTTCGTGCTAATTTGGTGGGCATCATCACATGCAGCAAGACCAAAGAGCACGAACAGTTAGAGCTGACACAAAGAGAGTGATTAGTTTGTGTCTTCTCTCCTGCTATTTGTCATGCTGCACGTTTCAGTGTAATGTCACTGTCAATGGTTAAAATGAACTATAGCAGTTAATCGAGTTCTGCTGAGAGGGTCCCCTATTGTCCAGAATGGAACAGAACAATGACAATTTGATTTGGGTGATAAAGAGATACTCTGCTTTTGATTACTAGAATAAATTTCTAAACCAAAGTTTATTTTTTATTAACAACAGTTCCAGTGCACATGAAAGATGCATGGACAATTCGTGTATTCAGCTTGACTAGGTTTGTGACCTTAATTGTAATTGCGAACCGGTATCACAGTATGCATAAATATCACAGACATATACAACCACGGGTGATAGCTTGCTTATTCTGATTAAAATTGAAAAGTTGAAATTGACATATTCAACCTACGCAATGTGTATGATATATGCCATGTAGAGTAGCTATGCTCTAAACTAATCTTCACAGGTTCGTTCCACTTTACCCAATTTCTTGCCCATGACTGTAGGTTGGTAAATGAAACAACTTCTTTGAACACACATATTTTGTGAAGGTTACATTTATTTTTATGCAGTACAAAACAAATTGAAATGTACAATGGCTCAAAAGAGAAATAACTAGAAACAAATTCAGCCAAATCATTACCAAACTTACTCACCAATGATAAACGGATTCTCATTTAAAAGATACATACATACATACATACATATACGCACACACACATATACATATGTTCACCCATACATACATAGATACATACATACACACACTCAGGTGTAAATATTAAAATGAATGGCTATAAAACAACAATTCTAATACACTCATTTTGAATATACTACAGAAAGTAACTTACGAGAGAAATCCACCGGTACTGTTATGTCTGAACACGGTGTTTCTTGAACCATCTCGCAAAAACTTGATGCATAGTTTTCCGCTGCTGCCCAGTGACAAGCAGTTTTTATAAAAAATATAAGAATAAAGCCCTTGACAATGTCATGCTAAAGAAAAGGGCTGTGCATCAATATTTTGTACATGTCTGCAATATCACTCTGTTTATTTACATAGCTTGGCTCATTCAGAACCCACTAACAAATCATGTTAGGACACCTTGGCTGAAAGTTAGCACAGCGCGAAGAAATTATAGACAATACATGAATAATACAATCATAAGCTACTAAGCTCCTTGGTGCAAACAGTGTTTATATTGACAGCTATAGGTGCCATTTCGTTTCCCAAAAACACTTCTCAAAAGTAGAATCAACTTTATTTAGCTAAAAGTTTCTATTCTGGCGCGTCGTGGTGGCTCAACGGGGGAAGTGACTCTTTCGGCCAAGAAAACGACGACCAATTATTTTTCCAGTTGGTGAATTCACACCATGCTAACATTGAGGAAGCTGGTAGGATTGGTTTTGGAGAGAGGAAACCACCACATTCCCACCAGTTGTGGCCTTGGGTAGCTACTTCACTTGGACAAAAATGATGAAAAACACTCCTCTAGAAGACTTCAAAGTTTGCACATCAACACAGTTCCCATACAGCTGTATATTAGTCTGCTTGAAAAATATTCAGTTTACTGGTGGGCAAAGACTGTACACCATGTGAGGTGAAGCTCCAGTGCACTGCATGTATGTCTTGCTGCTGGCCTCAACTGCGATGTTGCTCAGCACATATGTGTAAAATAACAACTAATACTATGCCACTGCAAAGTAATTATGTGTCATTTGCATTAAACAGAGACCACAATATGAGAACATAACAACATTTGCCTTCACACAGTTCAAAAAATGTAAATCGATTTCCACAGAGTTTTCACAGTTCATCTGAGGACAGTAATAATGGTTGTAAACACATTGTTACTTCCACTAACAAACTATTTTAAGATGCCAGATTCAATATTAGAGTATACCAGTACTTTTGTAGGGCTAAACAATTGTACAGGCACCTAGAAAAACACAAGTAAATGCATGCTATAGCTACATATAAATAAAAATAAATACTTTTGTTTCTAGTCTGAGTAGAGCTGCATAGATGATAAGTCACTTGCATTACATTATGAACAAACCTATCCGAGCAAAGTATACATTTAAAAAGTTCCACTTACACAGTAGATAAGTAGACTGTTGAAGGACGGACAGGCAGTGGGATGATACCCAAGCACTAAAATGTACTGTTAAGACATACTAGGAGTAGTGATGATCTTCTTCCTTCCAAATAAAATAATCCACATAGATTCACTTCCCAGAGCTTATACACTCATGGCATCATTGGTGCTATACAAATGAGTGTACACAGAAGGATTACATCGACTAAGTACAAGATTACTGCATCCATGGCTTTACTTCTTTTACTACAAAGAATGCAAACACAGTTACCAGTGGCGACCATGGATGCTGTGATTTCTGACAGGTAAATGCAGAGGCACGCAGGCACTTAACACACATGTTAAAAACTTCAGCTCAAAAATATTTGCCCACTAACACTACAGCAGCCTTTAAATTAGTGTCATAGTTTGGTATCTTCCATGCAAAATTTAAATAAGTTCGAATGCAAGCAAAGGAACTGCTGAATAATGCACTGCTAAGAAGTTAAGCAGCAGCTGCTCCTGACATCACAATGTGCTCTTTCTGCTGTTGTAAACTTTGAGCAGGAGAACAGTCACTGGCCATCCCTTTATACTTGTTGGTCTTCTGTGCTCCGTTCTTGATACACTGTACATGACCGTGGAGCACCGAACCCCTTGTTACTGCTGTAACTTAGAAAAATACAGATCATTGTTACAACCATGCTACATGCAAGAGTGTAGAGTTGTTAAATGTGTGCTCATATTTACAGATATTTTATTTTCAGAAGCCAATGGCAAGCCTCAACACACACACACACAAACAGTGAAGACTGAAAATATATTTATTATGATACAAGAGCAAAACTACAATGTTATAGATGAAGGCATGGAACTTCTGCCAGACATAAAAAGCCAATAAAGTTTCTTCCATTTTGACTTTACACTAGGTGCGAGAAGCAGACCACAAATAAGTTCACTAAGAAATACAAGTTAGACTGCATTACAACGCAACAGCCAATGTTCATAACTTTAAGGCTGTCTAACATAGCCAGCTCACCATACCGCATATAGGAGCAAATGGGCAGTCTAGAAGACACAAAGAACTTGTGGAATATGAGTGTGCTTGTTGCTGACATCTATTATTCTAAATGAAGAAAACCTTTCAAAAATGCACTTCGTCAGGGGAAATATTCATACGCAACAAACACAACGGGCTCCTACAGGTGCCACCAACTCTCACCATTATTGTTGATGCCAGTGTCTCTCCGGATGGATATGCTGCGTCCTGCACAGAACACCAAAGGAGCGCTCCATGACTTGGATTGCATGTGTGCTAGCTGCATCGCTCTGCTGCTGAAGTAGGCTAGCCACAGACAGTGAAATGAGAAGCCATGGCTTTAAAACACACTGAACGTCACCTTTAGAGATCAACAATGCATACTTAGGTCAGGTACAATTTGTAGAAAAATATATATCAGTGTGCATTCGTGGTGAACACGCTCTGCTGAAACACAAGTCACAGCACTGAGAGAGAAAAAGCTACATTAGGTAAAAGATGCAGTTACTGGCCCTATGTCGTCTGAGGCTTCTTCAATAGGTCTTTCTCCTTGCAAGTTGTGAACAGCCAGGCAATTTTCACCCACTTGCTATTTCCTTCCAGAGCACTTGATCCACAGAGGGAGTCACAAGCTCGAGAGCTCAATAAGGAATCAAAGTATTTGTGCTCGTTTAAAAGCTCAAGCTTTTGAGTCTCAGATGATTATAGTTTCATTCATAAGCTGCAGGCTTTCAGCTTTCAACATTCTCAATTACCTTGCAATTTAGTTCTATAAATGTTGAATAAGAATTATGTGTGGAATACAGGTATCCACTGCAAGCAACCATGCTTGGGTTTTCAATTTGTGCACAGTAAGTGGTGTTTACTTAATCGTATGTATTAAAGAAAAACTAACCTTGCAGCCAGCCGTTAGGCAGTTTTGTGCCCTCGAAGCTCCCAAGCAGATCGCAGTCCTTCCAGATGAGGCTGCCATGCATGCTTCCACGCCACATCCGCTGAATAATAACAGCCCCAGCAGTGACATAGGCTTGCACAGTTAGGGAGAACGTGTCCTTCATATTTTTGTACAGGTGCTCCAAGTCATGATGAGGATTGATGTGCCAGAGTGTGCAACCGATGCATCACAGGACCTTAACAAGCCAATCACTGCGATCAGTGAAGAGCCAAAAACGAGATATTTAAAAACAATCATTAAAAGCACTCACATTTAATACTTCTTTGACGACGCTATCACTTCGTTAAAGTGACCAAAATCTGCTATAATCACTTTGAAATAAACTGAAGCCTCATGTAAAATTTACGTACCGCAATATATATGTCCTACTGAAGTATAGTACTACCACAGTGGTAATCGTCTATAGAACTAATTTTCCAAAATAACATAAATTTTTTAAGTGCAACCTGGCTCCTGAAAAATAAATTCACATTAATTTTCCAACCATCAAACGTGGTAAATTGATAGGCCCAACCTCATAATCAAACAAGAGCTCCCTTGTATCAAATCACAAAAAAACTTCTTATGTATTTGCTCCATAATATATGTATGTATATAACAGTAGTAGTAAATTTTTCATGCTTCAACTTACCATAGAGAAACATTACATCTGATGGGCTTAAAAACTTGCACACGTTATAGAACTGCGTGAATTATAGTACCGGTGAAATTTAGTTCTGCAAGGTGAACTCACCGGTGGCAGTATTTAGTAGCCGTCAGTGTCATGAGGAACCAAGTGTGCTCTACGGCCAACAGGCAAAGGGCATCTGCAAGCTGGAAGCTGCCAATGACAGCAATGAAGGGCTGGCCAGGCGTGCACGTCCATTGATAAAGTGTAAGAACTGGCCATGATCAGCTGTTGTAAAGGCTCTAGTGCCGTGCAAAACGATGGCCAGACGAACTCGTAAACCTGTACTTAGGCGATATTGGCCTACAACTTCATCCAAAGCAAGGCACCGGTGAAATCTTTGCTTTTTCTGGGGGCCGGAGGGAAGCTTGACGTTCACGGGCTCTCGCTGCCACATAGAACTCTCAAGTTGTTACCGAAGAACAGTCTAGGCGCGCTTCCAAAGTAACACGATCCACAACAGAACGTAGCATCTCGCAGCTTTGGTTGATCACATCACAGCGCTAGGACTATGGTTATCACAAAAAGGAGAAGTGACGACTTAACAAACAAAAGCGCCAAGCTACCCCACTGCAAATTCGCAGGGCAAAACAGTTATCAACGCTGTCTTTCAATTTTAGGGGCGAAGCTCCTTAGGGCGTGGGCTGTGCGTCTCCTGTAGCCTGTATGTAGCCACCTCTAGTTTAGTTCTTGCAGTGTTCACTAGATTGCGGTACCGTCTCCTGTATGTAGCCACCTCTCGTTTAGTTCTTGTAGTGTTTACTAGATGGTGGTACTTGTAGCTGATGATGAAAAGATGCAAGATGTTATAAACTAGAAAGCGGTACTTGTAGTTGATGAAAGACGCGAGATCTCATAAAATAGGAATGATGTCACATATAGCGCGTGTCATTGGTTGAAGGCAATCGTTCGATTTAGTGCGGCGACGTACGCTAGGGGGAGCGATGTAATAAAATCAAGTGGGCAAAATGTACAGAGGATTCATGGTTTACCAGGTTTACCTCCGGAGCTTCGCCCACTCATCATCATTCACTTCGTGAATATGGCGGAATTTTTTGGTCACACGAGCACAGCTTTTTCACAAGTCTTGGAACGTACACAGCACCACTGTTCACAACGAACATCGTTTCACTCCCGAACAGTACATTGCTCTCAAGTATAGAAGCGTACGGGCTAACTAGTGGCGAAGCAAGAACCGAGCGCGTAGTTCATACGTTTCCGTACGTACTTGGGGTCACTCAAGTAGCGTGTCAAAACGCTGTCAATCAGAAATGTCGCACAGCACCCAACTGAGAGACTGGAAAGTCAAGCGAACGAACTGTTCAGGCACACAAACACACATTGCAGGCTTCTCGAGTGCTAGTTGCCATCGATACATCGACGCCGATCCCCGCTTGATAACCACAACGACGCAGGGACGCGCCATAGACGCCACCGGAAGTGGCCGCGTTTCGCAAGCGCTCCGGCAAAACTCCTGTTTCTGACTGTTTAAGTCCTTCAATGGCAACTTGAACAAATGCGAAGCTTTCTACGGAATCAACCGCATCATCTGAAGTGATTTCAAGTGAGTGCCTTGCAGTTCACATCCACGAAGATCGACTTTTTGGCAGCGTTCGACTACCTCGGTGGGCCTACCGGCTAGGCCTACCGGCTAGGCCTACCAACATGGTCATCCACGAAACAGAGGGAGAGGAGCTTCCCTCCGCCGAAGCTCTCGACGATGATGAAGGCAGCTGGCGTCAAGTGTATGCCAGGGCCAGAAAGCCCGCTTCATCCCCGAAGAAATCGACGCCTGATATCAACACTTCGCAAGAAGAGTCACAAAAATCTCTCCCATCGACTTGTCGCACTGCCCCCAGACCCCCTCCACTTCCAGCGGACGACTACAAAATAGTTCTGCGAATACGTGGAGGCCTCAGCTGTGCTGACACTCCACTTCCAAAGCTCATCCTTTCCGTTTTAAAAGCGGCAGCGCTCACAAGCTCTCTACATGACCAATACCGCATCAACTCTGTAAGCAACATTCTGCTCGTAAGCACACCGGACTCGGCACGCACCGAAGCATACCACCGTATCAAATCCATCAAGATCGATGAGCGCAGCTTTGAAGTGGTCCCCCACATTACCGATCCATCGAATACCTGCCGAGGGGTCATCCGTAATATTCCTATAAAACACACATCTGAAATCATCTTGTCAAGTCTATTGGACTATGACAGACTAGGCCTCATCCTGACCGGACGTCGCATGGGTTCCACAACGTCCATCTTGGTCACCTTCAGAGGTACGCACGTGCCTTTCTACATAAGTTATCAGGGTGGCATCACCAGATGCGTACCCTATCGTCATAAGACGGAAGCCTGTAATCTCTGCCGCAAGCTTGGCCACAGACCAGACGTATGCCCAGGCGCCCCTCAGCCTTTATGTCCAATGTGTGGCATTTCGAACCCACTCCTTGATCACGAATGTGAACCTAAGTGTGTGGTGTGCAACAGTGACCACCCCACCGGCTCGCCCCAGTGCCCAAAGCTCTACAAGCCCAAACCAAAGCACGCACCCTCAACTTTCCAGCAAGATGCAGCTCCATTCCTCGACCCAAGCCCATCTTTCAAGAACGCCCCTAGAGGACGCTCACCCAGTATTACAAGACGGCAAAGCCGAAAAAGTCACAGCCGCAGCCGAAGCCGCAACAAAAGCACTCAAGACCCCAGCCCTCGGACTGGCCCTGGACACGAGGTAAGCTGGGCTGATGTAGCCTCCCCTGAAAGCTCCATTCAAAAGCAGCTCAAACTATTGCAGGATGAGATGGCTAAATTGAGGGCAGAAAATGCAAAACTACGTCTAGAGCTTCAGTCATTCAAACAACCATCTACCTCCACACACCTCCCCAACCTCATTTTTCACCCTTACACCTATCTCACCAGCACCAGCTCCTCTCTCAACCACCTCTATAGCTATGTACCCTGCTCAACCACCTGCGCAAAAACGAAAAGTCTCGACTCCCACATTGTCATTCGATGAGCGAGTAGAACAAGTCGAAGCGAAACTAGAGAAGGTTGACAAAGAGAAAGAAAAAGTAACCAAACTTGAGGAAAAACTAGACAATTTTATTACCTTCTCCACAGCTTCCTTGCAGAAGCTACATGAGTCCGTGGCCTCGATACAACAAGCCATGTTACCGATGCAACAAACCCTAGATAGAGTCACGCAGTGGATCGACACGGTCCACGCTAACCATCCAGAGCTTGCCCAACCTAAGCCAAATCAACTTAGCGAAAATGGCTGCTCGTAACCGCACTGAACTTTGCGTATGGCAATGGAACTGCAGGGGGTTTCGCCGCAAAAAGGCAAACCTCCTGCAGTACACCAAATCACAAACTACCCCTCCCCCAATCATTGCGTTACAAGTAACAAATGGTGTAGTGCAGCTGCCAGGTTATATAACGCATCAAAACCCGGCTGATACTAAACCAAACACTGCTGTCTTAACTCAAAAGTACCTTACAGTTACGTATTCAAAATTTGCTGACATCGACATTGAGCACGGCTTTCTCCAAATACTACCTGATAAACTTAACTCACCAATTCTTATACATTCTCAACGTATATAGTAGACCGCAAGAGCAAAGGCACCGCTTCGATTATCTATTTGCCCGAGCTACATCCTCGGCAGGCAAACACACCCTCCTCATAGTGGGGGATTTCAACGCCTCCCACCCAGCATGGGGTTACACCACATCTACACCGAAAGGAAGCCCTCTGGTCCCATATTCAGGCACATCGTTTTACACTGCACAACGACCCGGAGAAGCCTACTCGTTTGGGGAACAGTGTGAACAAAGATACAACCCCTGATCTTACCCTCACTCACAATGCCCCCACAATGGTTTGAACTAACATCCAAACTAATCTTGGCAGTGATCATTACATTATTAGCCTTACTTTACAACTAAAACATAGACCCACTGCACCTAAACCACTGATGCTCACAGAATGGGACAAATTTAGAGAGACCCGCAACAGTACCGCTCCCTCACGTATTGCAGAACTTACCGAGTGGACTCAACAGCTTCAAAAAGATGTTGAAATTCACACGAAAACTCTACCCCCCCGTCACCCCGATAACTACTGTCGACTCCAAGCTTCTCCATATGTGGGAAGCAAAACAGTCACTTCTGCGACGGTGGAAACACCAGCGCCACAACAGGAAACTCCGCATTAGGATAGCGAAGCTAGACCAACAAATCTAGCGATACACGACTCAATTGGCGGCACAACAATGGCGTCAGCTTTGTGAAGGAATGCATGACCACCTCAGTAATAAACGAACGTGGCAACTTCTTGGACATCTGCTAGACCCCAGCACTTCTCGCGCACGACACTCTCACGCTATCACTAAACTGTTACACAAGCACAGTGACCATTTAGGACAGCTCTTCGATAACCTCCACACGTTGCATTTACCTCAATTACGTAAGGATTCTATACCATCTTACACAGGGAAACCTAATGAGCCATTAGATGCGCCGATAACGGAAGCGGAAGTTAGGCACGCCCTCGCAACACTCCGTACCACATCGGCTTCAGGCCCAGACCACGTTAACAACAAATTACTTAGAAATCTTGACCCTATTTCCATTAAAGCTTTGACCCAGTATTTTAACGACTGTTTTGACAAAGGCACCCTTCCACCTTTGTGGAAAGATGCCAGAGTCATATTTATAGCTAAACCGAACAAAGCTCCCTTAGTAGAAAATCTGAGGCCCATTTCCTTAACATCGTGTTTTGGAAAGACTATGGAGCATGTTGTGTTTGCACGCCTCCAGAGAGACGTGGAGGATAATGGACTACTTCCTCAAGAAATGATTGGTTTTAGGCCCTCACTTTCCGCGCAACTTTGCGATGCTTCGCCTTCAACACGACATCATAACTCCTAACCAGAGCGAGGATACTCAGGCAATTCCTGGTCTAGACATACATGGAGCATTCAATAACGTAGCCCACTCAGCTATATATGCTGGCCTCAACTGCATTTCTTGTGGCGCTATAATCTACTCTTACATCAAAAGCTTCCTCACAGACCACACAGCTACATTAACATTAGGACCAGAACATTCCTCACCCTATACACTAGGCAGCTTCAGAACACCTCAAGGGTCAGTGCTCTCTCCAATCCTTTTTAACCTGGCTATGCTACCTATACCCAATGCTCTTCAACGTATCCCTGACTTGAACTTCTCCATCTATGCCGATGATATCACCTTATGGGTGAAAGGAGGATCAGATGGACACATTCAAGACAACCTACAAACAGCTGTAGATGCAATAGCAGCACTAACATCTCAGATGAATCTCTATTGTACCCCAACTGAATCCGAGTTACTCCTTCTACCAACTCATCGTCGGAACAAACACGTTCCAATGATCGAAGTTCACAGAAATGGGTGCCTCATTCCTAGAGTATCACACATTCGTGTGCTAGGTTTATTTATCCAAAACAATCGACTTAATACGTACACATTCGAAGCTTTGCGCGATACCATTGAAAACACCCTAAGAATGATAGGAAGAATCTCAGGGAAAAATGGAGGGCTCCGAGAGTCAGAGCTACTTCGTGTAATACAAGCTTTTGTGATTAGTAAAATCACATACACCCTTCCTTACCTTCACCTTAAATTAGCAGAGGAGGAATCGGTCAACACCCTCCTCTGCAGAGTTTACAAATACGCGCTAGGCATCGGAATCAATACCTCTAACGCAGTACCCCACCAGACAGGAGTCATAAATACCCTATGTGAAATCCGTGAAGCCCATTTAACAGCTCAATACGCAAGGCTCGCGACCACTAGCACAGGTCACCACATTTTATTGTCTACCCGAATTAATTTCACCTCACTCACCAATGCTAAATACAACATTCCCCAAAACATACACAAAAAATTACTCATACCGCCACTTCCTAAAAACATGCATCCAACATATCATACTAAGCGCCGAATCCAAAGAGCAAAAGCTCTTCAGAAAAAATTGTATGGAGCCAATGACGTGCTCTATGTCGATGCGGCAGAATACCCATCATCCTCATCCTATGCCCTCTCTGCTGTCGACTATAACAGCAAGGCGCTCACAACGGCATCCATCACTGTCAACTCTTCGGAGGAGGCAGAGGAGGCTGCCATCGCTTTAGGTCTATCCATCCCCAATATCACTATGATTGTAAGTGACTCCAAAACTGCCATACGCAACTTCAGCGCAGGTCGCATCTCATCAACTGCCCTTTCAATTCTTAAGAAACATCCTCCCACGCAAGACGTATCTCTCATATGGACGCCCGCGCATGCGGGGTTGAGTAGCAATGAGGCGGCTCATACCTGTGCTCGAGGAATGACCGGCCGAGCGCAGGCCTCTAATGGCACCTTAGACCACGCGGCCTTTTTCAGCGCGAGAGATCGTCTTTTGACCTTCCACGATATAACAAATCACTACCGCCTACAGCGCACTATATACACCCCCCCCCCCCCTTACATCATGGAGCTTCGCGCTACCATGAAATACTATGGCGCCAGTTACAGACCCGTACGTTTCCTACCCCGTCTTTTCGCCATCTTATACACCCTGCGATATACCAATCCCCTTTGTGCATTTTCTATCAACAAAGAGCTAACCTAGACCATATCATGTGGGGTTGTACTCGAAACCCACCACCCAATTCTCTACACATTAATAGTAAGGAGCAGTGGGAGGCTGCTATGTGCAACTCGGCGCCCAAGGTCCAGGACCAGATCTTGGATTGGGCTAATAGGGTAGCGGAGACCTACGCTGGGTAGGCTCCTCTGACACTCCACCACCGCACCTTTCCCTCTTGAGATGAATAAAGTTTTTCTCCTCCTCCACACCGACGCACAGGCTTCGCTGCGCTTCGCCGACACCATTGCACTGCCGCAGCTTTCCGCACTGCTTACACGCACCGAAAGAGCTGCCGTAATCACAACACATCCGGTCGAACGCTGAAGTAACTCGTGTGAGAAGCGTTTGCTGAAAATTGCACCGACCGATATGCTGTTTACGATGCCATGTTGTTTTCGACAACTGCGCAGCACGTAAGAGAGCTCTTAGAAAGTACTTGCACTATTTTCACGGCGTGACAAAATTTTCTCCTATGTGCGAGGGGGGTGATATGACGAACAGGACAGGCGTGCCAGATGAAAGAAGTGTTTTGTCAACATCACGGAGTGAGCTGATGTAGAGGGTATTGCTTCACAACCAATCACAAGCTGTGCCTGTCGGCCAAGCCGTCGTCTGCTCGCGTTTGTCGCTTGCTTCGATCAGAGCATGCGACAGGGGATTCACGTTCGCAACGCTATTATTCTCAAGTCAAGTGGTCGCTGCGTCGCCCAAAGTATGTGTCAGTGGCTCGCTCTACCTTTGAATGATGTTCTCGTCAAGTTAAATGGCTGGTAATTATCGCAGGGATGAATTCAGCCAAGATTTGCTCCAGAATTGTGAGGATTTGCATATTTCCGGTGTCATACAAAGTTACTAGGGTAACTTTATTCCGCCTGCTTGCCATATTATCACGGTCCATGTCGATGTCTGAACAGTGAAGGTGAAAATGAGTGATTTGTTTGTAGTTCCATGCGTATTCACGCACACGACTAATACGCTTCGGTTTACAAAGTTCCAGATCGTTCCAAAGTGTATCGACAACTGTATTTCAGAGATCACACCCATTGGACAGTTAGAGCCAACGGAAGTACACTAGAGCACAAGCTTTATGAACCACTAACTAAAAAGTTCCTCTCATTTTTATTTACAATAGCGTGCAAGGAATGTGCTCCCATCAACCTCTTTGGTGGTAATTTCCATCAATGAGGCAAGGATCTCGAGTCGCACTTTTAATTGGATGAGATGGGGCGTAACACAACAACATAACAAATAAGGTTGATCCTATGCAATGCCGCGTTCGAATGCGCCGACCATTCACGTATCACATTGGTTTTCGTCCAACCACGAATCTTTACATGCATAATTTTACGCCATTGACGTCTAATAGAATTCGTCAATTACTGCGACTTTGAACTTATTGGACGACGGTGGTTGTGAACACCATCTACTGCGTGCAAGGGAAACAACACACGAAACTCAAAGCGCCGAAAGAAATAAAAACGCACCAGCAGTCATCAGGCAGCCCTTCATGGGCGTGAATTAACTCAAAACCAGCCAGGGCACCAAAGTATACCGCCGCGGCGGGAGGTTCTAAGTAGCCACATTGTTCCTAAGAGTGGTCCGGACCGCTCTTAGAATTTTCTCTCAGCCACGCTGTTTTTACGCACAATTTTGCTTCGTGAATCCGCTTACGAGCACTTTTCGGTGACGTAAGCAAATATAGCAACTGCATCACCATCGCTGACATGTTCCCGGGCAGTCACAGCGCGCTTTATTGCAGTGGCCGATGTGACAGCGATGGCCTCTTACGACGTTTTTTTTTTTTTTGTTTCGTGAATCGACTTACGCAACGAAATTTCTCTTGCGCGAAAATGTTTTCGTAAGTGAGTTTTGTGAATCCGGCCCCTGAGCGCTAAGCTATTTATTCAACGTGAGAAACATTTAATCCAAGCACCAACTCAATTAGGCTACGTGCCAGTGAATTCATTCTAAGTGCCACCATGTTTAATCTACTTGCCAACAGCTTCAATTCAGGTGTCATTCAGTCGAATTTATGCACAAATAGCAGAATACGAGGCGTAAAAGCGGCAGGCAGTACGATTGAAACGCAGTTCGTACAATATATAAGATAATAGTCGCAAAGCAGAACAAATTATTATTATTTGTATTCCCCGCTAGTACTTGGCAAAAAAAAATTACTGTTGTTGTCCGCTTGAGCCGTGTTTGTACTTTGCTATGTAAACGTTTGTACATGAGTGCTTGGCCTGGGTGGAGTCATTTTAATGGCAACAAAAGAAAAAGCAGGAACATGTTAACGAATATTTTGTGTTCGTCACTAAAGCTCATAATTGAATTTGTATAGCATTACATGACCGGGACAGGTCATGCATTGCGAAGGACAGACTATGGTTATTGGAGTGCCGGATTGCATACCAAGATATGAAAAACCTGGCCTTGGGCCACGATGGGTCAAAAGTAGGTAAATGCTCGAGATATTAGGAGGCCCTCACAGGGCAGAGCGAATTAGAGATAATTCGGAGAGGTTTTCGTTCTGCAGACGTAAACTCATGATTCTGATGTAGACAACGGAAGCCATATTATACATTCATATTACCTGTTATCTTTTTATTCAAACAAAATTATGCGTATCCGATGAAACACGCATGTTCAAGCAAGCGCGCTTCGGCAACACTAGCGTCGTCTGTTAAGAGAAAACAGGAGTACATCTCCGTTGATGCTTTTATTAAAAAAATAATTCCACTGGAACACAAATAAATGGAAGCACAGTTTCTAAATAATTATTTCTGATTTCAAGCATGGATGAATATCATCTGTCGGTCATCATCATTCTCACCGGGATGAGCAGACGACTTAGAACACGTCAGCG
The DNA here is from genome assembly GCF_043290135.1 of Rhipicephalus microplus. NCBI lineage: Eukaryota > Metazoa > Arthropoda > Arachnida > Ixodida > Ixodidae > Rhipicephalus > Rhipicephalus microplus. Next base: position 150,237,206 of record NC_134710.1, on the reverse strand, counting down.
AATAAGCAGCCCCATGCCGTCTGCTGAGCAGACGACATGAGTCTCTGAATATGCGATGGGGAAGATGATTGGGCGGAATATTACAGTAGCGATGAAGCATAGACAAACATGAGCTCTGTGAGAAAGTACACTTAGTGCCAGTAAATGCAATTGATACGCTGTTTCTTTTTTTTTAATTTGAAGCTATGGCACCATAACGTTAGGGGGAAATAGCACTGCACGTCATTTCATAAGCACATGTATAGGCGTGCGAAACGTCCTTCCTGGCACTCCATGTTTACAGTATTCTGACATTTAAACTCTGTAAAGTGTCAAACCATGTGCTCCCGGTGCATGAATTAAATTGACTGGCACCTCAATTAAAGCCATTGGCAATGGGATTCAGCATGGCGGCACTTGGATTGAACTCACTGGCACGTGACCTAACTGAGTTGGCGCTTCCATTAAATGTTGGGCACATGGATAAAATAGCTTGGTGCTCAGATTATTTCAATCTGGTGTGGATTATTTAGGCTGTCACTTGGATTAAACTGAGTGGAAAACCTGTGGTTGCCGCGATTGATTGATTGATATGTAGGGCTTAACGTCCCAAAACCACCATATGATTATGAGAGACGCCGTAGTGGAGGGCTTCGGTTTTTTAACGTACCCCCAAATCTGAGTACACTGGCCTACAGCATTTTCGCCTTCATCGAAAACACAGCCGCCGCAGCCGGGATTCAATCCCGTGACCTGCAGGTCAGCAGCCGAGTACCTTAGCCACTAACCACTGCGGCGGGACTATAGTTGCCGCGAGGGTTCTCAGTGTAAACTCTTTGTGTCTTGTAAGAAGTGATTGATACGTGGGGTTGAACGTCCCAAAACCACCATATGTGATTATGAGAGACGCCGTAGTGGAGGGCTCCGGAGATTTCGACCCCCTGGGGGTTCTTTAACGTGCACCCAAATCTGAGCCCACGGGCCTACAGTATTTCTGCATCCATCGAAAATGCAGCCGCCGCCGCCGGGATTCGATCCCGCGACCTGCGGGTCAGCAGCCGAGTAGCTTAGCCACTAGACCACCGCTGCGGGGCTCGCCTTGTAAGAAGCATACAGCAAATCGGGTGTATCTAATAATACACTAACTGTGATGTTAAGCACGGAATATGGCGCGCCTGCACAATTGCAGTCTATGTACGTACAGCATTTGGAAGGGGTTTCCGTTTCGCAGTTCCGAGGATTGCAACAGGCAGCTTAACGTGCCGATTATTGTGACTTCTAAACGCGACATAACATGCAAGTGTTACACGAGTAGCAAAATAACAAACAAACAAACACTAGATGCTTACACTACAATTCACGCTGTTTCCATTTCAACTATAGGATCTAATCCAACTATTTGGAGGATAGTCAGTGTCTGTAACATAGAAAGACATGAACACGTCATTTTCCAAGCCCAGAACACTTCGACACGTCAAACAATTCACCAGTTAGTATATAAGTAATAAAGATAGATATAGAGAGGAACACGCATACGCGCTGAATAACCGCAGCCATGCAGAGGCAAAGTGGAAGTACACAAAAAATAGCTCATCGTGTAAGTATATACGGAATTTGCCATTCTTTCTCCGGGACAGTAGCTTAAACGACGTCGAAAACCACAACCGCCAGCTCGAACTGCCGTTTTCCTCCACGAACCTGCATAAAACAAGCGCCCGGCACAACTGAGCCGCACAAATGGCCGTGCTCGAGGCATCCAGAAAAACTGTATAGGTATACACCGCTGTTGGCGCTTCCCGCTTCACATATATAAACGCCATGCGACTCAGCCAACAGAGCGCATATATCATTGTTTCATTCGTTTTCGTTAAGGCGGTCATGCTGAGTGTTATTATTTCTGTCACTTTCGCACCAGCCATGTGCTTTCACCCGGATCCCCTTCTCTAGCTAGGCCGGTTTCTTTCTCTCTTCGCGGTCGCTGCTGCTTTTATTCAGCGCCACCCGCAGACCCAAATACGTGACCCGATACGATCGCAGCTCACCGGGAGTGTGCGTACGTATAAACGTTAAGGTAGATAAAGGCGAAACTAGTTTGGCGGACCTATCTCGGAAGCTGAGGTCACAGTCAAATGGGCAGGCGTCGACGACGCAACCACGACGCTAACCCGGAGAATTCCGCCAGGCAAGCCGGCGGCCTGTTTGTGCAACCTTTAGGTGGCACCACAAAGGGAGCGGATGGGACGGCTGATCGCATCGTCGAACACTGCACTTCATTCGCGAAGACCTCAGCGAGTCGCGCGGAACCACTGACGAGAATACTGCGCGCGTCGCGAGTTAAAGACATTCGGCCCTGCTGCAGGAATCGGCAACGTCTGAGCCGGTGCTCCGATGTGCGCAAAACATGTTTGACAGGAAACCGGGCCGTTGCGGCACGACCTTCAGAGAAACAATGAACAAGATCTATTATAATACAATGATATATTGCACACAAGCACATTAGACACGCAGTTCTATATCTGACCTAGCAATAAGGCCATCATCGACAGCTTGCAAAAACAATGATTATATTAATGTAATGCCCTCTTAGCTATGCTGGTTCAATTAAAGGGGTACTGTCACGAAATTTCGTGGGCGAGATATAGCCTGTGCGTTCGATTCCCATAAACGCGCGTATATCGCCTGCAGAATATCCACAGCAAATATGGCGTGGAAGATATTTTATCAGAATATGACCGTTTGCGTGCGCGATAGAGCGCAATACACCACACCTCGCGGCGTTGACACCCTCAGAAGAGACTCTATATACAGTGGCATCCTTACTTCCCTCACGCCACCACGCTAAAGCCGATGCAACAAATTATAATGACGTCATAGCCGCAATTGCTCTTTTGCGGTGTTTGCACCCAACGTTCTTTTTGCTCGCGAGTCCATGGCCGCGGCGCACACGTTAAACGTTTTGTGACACTGCTTTGCCGTTTCCCTTCCGAAACGACTTCTTGGTGCGAACCGTGCCGAAGTAGGCCGCAGTTCCGTGCGCTGACTTATAGTCGAGCGTTGCGCTGGCTAGATAGTGATAATTGCACCCGGCGGCCTGTCGTTTTTGGAGCTTTCTAAAACCCAAAACTGAAACTTGTCGGTAATGACGATTCTGTAATTATATCTCTGTCGCACAATGCAGCAGACAATGTGCCGTGTCATGACTAGCAGGCCCCCAGCAAAATAATGCAGTAAAAAAAGAAAAAGAAACGCGAGGCCGAAATTTTTTTTGTCACTACCTGTTCGAAAAACTCATCCTGGGACCAATTAGGTAGGGCCAATCATGCAGCGCGTGATGGAGGAGAGCGACTGGCACGCGTGTTTCTACAACTTAACATCCCGAGGCCACGGCCACCAGGCTATAGGGTCATTGCGAAGACAAAATGTCAGCGAATCTTAACTATTTGGCTAAAAGCAGCACCTCGAAGAAAAAAAAAAAGGAATCTCCGTAACCCCTTTTTCGTTACGTAGTTTATTGATGGGCGCCCAGCGACCTGCATATATGAAAGAAGCGCTGTGGGTCAGAGTCAAAACGGCTATCCGGCTGCCTGGCGGCCTCAACACCTTGCGCGCCGAAGCCGGCAACAGCTGCCGGACCAAGTCAATCAATGTCATCTTGGCGAAGCCTACCCGCGGGAGCGCTCCTTCCTTTTGCGCCGGGCAGCACAGCATCCTATACCGCTATGACGACGTCACTTTTGATAGCGATTGGGTATGATCCAGATTGTCCTTCTTGATCATGACTGGCTCATTTAAACAAACTGCAAAGGTGAGCCAATCACTGTGGAGAAATTCAATCCCAGTCGGGACGAGCAATGCACCCGTGTGACACCAGTAATGGACGGCGTTAGCGAAGTGACGAAAGATCGCTCTGTATTTTTAGGAGCTTGCTCCTTCTGCTCGCGGTTTGTCCTATGTCGGCGGTGCGTACACCCGCGTTGCCTGTACCCTTCTGCGGTCCCCCTCAAGGTCACCTCTCCGCTGATTAATATTTCTGTATATTAATTCTAGTCACTACAGAATGGCCTTCGAGACAGTCTTTTTTGCGGTCTGCCATCTCTTAGGCTGTAAAGTTTCACCACCGTGACCCGTTTGGTGCGCTGCGAACCCAAATTAGCCGCAGGGGCCTATGGAAGTGTCCTCTCTTGGCCTTTTATATTACTTTATGGATATACAGTCACCATTTTCTCTCGACAATTGCATCGTAAAGCGACATACCGTAACTAAATATATTTAGCGTAGTGAATATATGTCATAATTATAGCAAATTCTTGATTAAAGCCTTCTTAAAAATTGTATCTTCGAGTTTTCGGAATGTTTGAAGCTGCTTTGGTAGCCTCGATTGATATGTGGGGTTTAACGTCCCAAAACCACCATACAATTATCAGAAACGCCGTAGTGGCGGGCTCCGGAGATGTTGACCACCTGGGGTTCTTTAACGTTCACCCAAATCTGAGCACACGGGCCTACAGCATATCCGCCTCCATCGGAAATGCAGCTGCCGCAGCCGGGATGCGATCCCGCGACCTGCGGGTCAGCAGCCGAGTGCCTTAGCCACTAGACCACTGCGGCGGAGCTGCTTCTGGTAGCCTTACCAGTAATGTACAAAACAAGGGGAATACATCGACGGGCCAGTTCTTTTCGTCACACACAAATTAACGACACCACTAACCAATGAAGCCAACAGAAGCGCGTGGGGCATTATTTGCAGTTTAGCGTAGAAGTGCGGTGATTACGACGGAAGGGTGGTCCGTATGTAACGACATCGCCATGGGTATGCTCGTGGTTACTTTGCTTGACCGAATGCTTTGGATAGCTGCCCATTCACCCACGTCTTTTGCTGGGTTTCGTACACTCTGGGTCTGCGAAGTTACACTCTATACCACCCATCATTCCCGACATGTGGCGATGCTGCTGAAGTACAGACCACTTTTCTTCGCAAAATGCCATAAGCGGAAACGGAGTAAAGTGGTCAAAAGAAATAAATAAATCCCCGCGGCAGCCACGCGTTATCAGATGGTTTCATTGGGCTGTGTCCCACCAATTGTGAGACGTGCCTCATCCTTGGAACACACTCAGACTCACACTCACCGATGTTTTCCTCTACCGGACTCACTCTGACTCACGTTTTTTTTTCTCAATTGGACTCAAATTCACCGAAATATTGCTCACCCGAACTCACTCAGATTCAGACTGACGAATCAATCTAAGTCTGAGTTAGTGATTCGACACATGAGTGAGTTTGCAGACCTATGCCCCGAGGACCTTTATAACAGCCTTTGACCGATTAGGTAAAGGCATGGCCACATGTTCGACCACGCATTATAGGAAGGTAGGAAGTGAGCGCGACAAATTTTATTTTGTCAAACCATTCGATCATCGCCATTACGCTGCCGACGCATGCATCCTAATTGAAACGTTTGTATGAAACCGAAGAAGCAGGGGACGGCGAAAGGCGCGGGTCACGCAGCATGATCACTTCGGATTCATGTTCAAGTAAGGAAGAGGCGCCGACGCGCAGCGCTGTCTCTGCCCTTATTAAGGTGAATCTCCCAAGACGAAACATACTTAATCTGCTCCCAAGGCTCCAGTTTTGAAACGTTCTACGCTGGGCCCTTGTCATTGTCTCGTGCTAAAACTATTAGCGCAATACTTCGCTACACGATAATTCATCTGCACGTCTTTGTTGGTTGCTTGCCATGCCCAACAAGTGCGACGCCTCTCCCTTTTTTCCAATCTTGCCCACACCGAAATGCGAGCAAGTTTTTCCCCCTTTCACTTTTACCGTATAACAAATCGATGCGAGCGCTCTACATAGTTCTCACGTAGCTGCCGTGCATATGCTTACTTGCCAGTCTTCACCTATTCTTCAGTATACCTCAACACGATTTCAAGGTGCACAAGAGTGCCGCAATCAAAGCCCGCAACATGCATGAGATTCTATCGACGTCGCGCGGTGCGGCTGCAGAAGCGTCCGACACGAGGCAGCAACAAGTGGAGCGGTTTCATTCCGCCGAAAGTGCAAGCAAAGCGTCCGAGACGGTCCCGCCGTTATCTGACAAAGGAGTCCGACGCGGCAAGAATGAGGATCGCCCCCAACAAAGAAAGGTGGCGGAGGAGAGGAAGAACTCCGCAGCATGGCACGCGCGGAGCAGCGCGACGCCCCTGTTGCGCGCGCCGCGATTCAAGTTCACCGCGGCGGCCGCGTCCTTCCGAAAGCCGCGCCGGGAATCACGGCGGGCATCGCGGAAGCTGACACGCGAACCGCGCGTAGTGGAGAGACGGCCCGCCATGAATGGCGGCGCCGAGCGCGTGCCGCAAGCAGCCGCGAGGCGACAGCAGCGACGCACGGCTCATTGCTCGCGAGCACGAACCAGCCGAGCGGTGCTGGCCGCGCGGGGGGTGCCGTGGCGGCTAATCGGCGTTATCGAGCGGACGCCCCGCGGCCGACGAAAGAAGGCGGCTGGTGGTTAATAAGCGGGTCGCTTAAACGCCGATGCACCGCCTTTTTATGGCCACGCGCGGACACACGTCCCGCCAGGGCATAGTGGGTACAACAGGACGGCCGCGCGGCTTTTTAAGATGCGGCGCCGCAGGAGGCAAACGGCGCAGCCTGGGGAGCTATTCTGGCGGTGACCAATTCACAGACATGCTCTGTTCGGCCTCCACCGATTGGCTGGAGCTGGCAGCTCGCCGCCTGTTTACGGTCTTTCTTCTGCAACGTCATTGTGACGACAAACAACTTCCAAAACTATCGACACAAATGCGAAAGATGGAATGCGTTTCGCCACAACAAATGATGCCCCCAAAGACTCGCTTTTGGACGCACATCTCTGAGGCCATGCAAAAACCATAATCACGCTAGCAATGGAGGAACGAAGTTTTTTCTTCCTCCATGACGCTATAGCCCTTGAATTAGGTATAACGCGGCCGCCAACCTGATGCCTCTGACAGGTCGTTACGCATTCTCTGCAACGCTTTTCAACCACCTTAACAAGTTCATAGACGCGTTCAGACTTGTCAAGTTTGATTAGGAGTCATATTAATCTACATTTCGTCCACTTAGTTTCTTTTTACGCTGGGAATGTGTTGGCTGGTTCGGTGCGTCGACGTGATCAAGAGCGCCATGACGTCACAACTCGCCGTAGTTTTGCGGAAATGAACGCACTCCGGCGAATTGAATATGTTCACGAATCGGAAACCGCGAGCACAGCTCCCCCGGACGAACGGCTGCAATAGTCGACGCGCATGCTCAGACTCGACGCCGCTCTATAAGAGGCATGGCGATTGAACACCCGTAACAATGGTGCACGTTTTCGTACTTATTAACGGATGGCTCTGAAGAACAAATACGGGATCAATGGGCGAATAACATTAAGACGTATCTACAGTTTAGCTGAAGGTGTCGTGAAACGTTCTCCGAAAAATTACAACTACGTGTGTATTCTGACTCTTGGCCATTCATTACGTACTATATACCTCGACTCGTTTTATCGTCTGCGCTGACTGAATAACTAAAAAAGCGCGATTTCGGTTTCCCAGCTCACGATCCCACCCACTGTGCAGCTGACGTCCCTTTAAGACAACCAATGAAAAGTCTCGGTCGTCGACAAAACACGGTGAAGCAGCGATGTTTTTCAACTTTAGTTGACCGAGGTTCGTAGCATCATACTGTTATATTGCGGCACCGTCACCATCATAAAATTACGATAACGTCACGGACACACAGCGTAGGATGGCTGACCTTCCCGAACTACAGTGTCATCTGCTAGAGCGGAGTGGGCTCTTGGGCTTTGAGCCGTACGCCGACGCACCCGTGTGAGTGCGTGATCGGCTATCTTCAGAGCAAGACAGCGGCGGCGGCGGTGACGGTGAAGAAGCCTGCGCCCTGGAAGCACTCGTAACGAGACCACTTGTCAAAGCCTCCGCTTGCCGAAGCCCCGACCATGAGCCTGCACTCTGCTTGCCCATACCATCGGGGCCATAGCGGTTGATAGCTCGAAGCCACACTGCTCTGCGCTGTGGCTCACTGGGCAGATTGTGAAAGCGAACACTATTTGCACGTTGATAAGTTGTGCGTCACTGTCTGACGATGCACACGATTGGCGTAGCGAGGCCTAAGCCACCCAGAGCAAGCAGTATAGAACCCAACCTGACGAGAAAAATATGGTACGTTGCGCTGGCTGCACCGATAGAGCCAAGGCAACCAGCGGGAAGGCAAGGATGCAGACGTGACAGTGCCTGGATGTAGTACTACTTGAAAGCGAAATCAAACAGATCACTCGCTGTAATTGCACACCATACAACTCAGAGTGCAAACATTGCTGTGTTATATTTCTTTTCTTTTCTAGGTTCCTATGAATCTCATGATTACTTTCTGGCAAAATTAAAGCTAACGCTCTGTTTGTAACTTCTCTTACTCTGACGTTTCACTGACGTTACATATTAGTGCCTATAGTGTTCAATGGTGCCGCATAGTCGCTAGCGAGCCTCCCCCCCCCCCCCCCCCAAAAAAAGACTGCAACTTCAAACGGGTGTCATTAATTACAGACTGGATATTGTGCCGAAATATTTTGGAATTGGTATGTGCAATTCTTATTGAAGCAGGAAAAATTCCACCCGAGAAGTTTAATTTTCACTTAACAACCTCTTTAAGAAACAAGGAAGGAGTTAGGTGAAATAGTTTAGGCCCATAAAGAGCCAAACTGACAGAGACTTTATCCGAGCGAGGATCCAAAGTAGTTCCAGCGCACCCGGTAACGGCAAGTGACGCCCGGACAGCTCGAAGAGCGGAGTAGTCGCGTTCAGCCGTGGCGCCACGAACAGGTCAGGTGCGCCGGATTCAGTCTCGGGCCTCCTCAGCTATGCGCACCAATCTGCATTCGAATGCGGGCGAGCGATGGCAGCGGGGTGATGACGCGGCCGCCATCTGATCCGGAGCGTGCAGCAGAAAGAACGGTAACCTCGGAGCCACAATGGCGCCATGCGGAAGCGCAGGCACGTTTCCGGTTGCCTCCAATCACAATGACAAACGCCAATGACAATGACAGCGACGACGAGTCAGCAACGGTTCGCCAGGTTCGCGTGTCGTGCCGCGCGACGGGCTCCCCCTTTTGCACGATTCCCCGCAGTCAACAATGGACAGCAGCACAATGCTTGCGCTGCCAGTGCACGCGCACTGCAGCTGCGACCTTCGCCGCCCCGACCTGCCGATTGCTTGGCGACTGCTGAACCAGACGCAAATAATCGATGCCGCTTCAGTGCACTTGTAATTCGATTCACAGATATAATACATCAGCACGAAAATTGCTTGCTATTCCTCCACTAAACAATTTCTACTCCAATTTTCCTCTCTATGCTCCTTCGCACTATGTACACAGTTTTATACCTGCACGTCAGTCCTGGAAAGTATGGTCTATAGAATCTTCAATTCCTTTCCATGCTTGTAGCAACACCGAATATTCATAAAAAATAGAGAATTAAGATAAAGTACTGCATAACGATTAAACAATCTTACTGAAAGGGATGCCAACATGACTTGCGTGTCTGCGGCGGTAGTAGGGCACTATCGAGTCGCTCGCATGCAGTTCGAAAATGATTTCGTTTTCGCCACTTGCTTGCCAAATAACGCGCAGCCTTCGTATACGGCCGCTAGCTGCGTGGTCTGACCAGCGGAGCGAGTGCTACAACGCAACGTGCCTTTCATTGTGGTGGGGGAACCTCCTCTTCTCAACGGGGTGTGCGACTATTTGTGTCACGGTCAAGCGGCAACACGAATCTACGCACACGCACGCACGAATAGGCCAGCACACACATGCGCGCCATAACACCCGCGTCAGCGCCGCTCACATGACCATTAGAGAATCGACTCTAAGAGACATTAAGAGCATATAGACAATATATCTCGCACGCCCAGGAGAGTCTGCACTGCAGCAAATGTGAGCGCAAGACATCCTAAATGTGTCATAACCATTGCGTTATATCCATCCTTACAACGGGCCCATACAACCGTTCGTGAGTGCGCTTCACAGAATGAACGATAGGTGACATGGCAAAACTGATGATGCTTCGTGAGGAGACGTGTAAGATCATTGTATGCTGGACCGAGTAAAGGTGGACAACATTATGTATCCATTCTTTATGACATGTGGTGGGAGCTGCGGGGACGTGTGCGCGCGTTCTGCGTGAATACAGAAAATTGCTTGCCCACAATGCGCAAGCCAATAATGTCCATATGAAACAAGCCATATACACACAGTACAACGCAGAAAAGTACCATTGCTAAAAACCACGGGCTAAGATTTTCATCACACTCGTGTAGTCACCGGGAGAAAGAACGCACTAACCACTATACACTTGTCGAACGCGCACACCCGACCCATGTAAGTGATAGAATTCATACCGGTGCGTAACCAGTAACACGAAAAAAATGTTAGTCTATGATAGTCTGCAGTGGCGTATTGCCCGTAATGTTTAGTTATATGTTTCACAAAATGAACGTCTATGGGGTAATAATGAAATGACATGTAAGAGAAAAAAAAATGTCAACAGAGAAGAGAGCGCATACCCCGAAAAATAAAAGCCGAATCAAGGGTTATTCGACGCAAAGTGAGAATCGTTTGCCCTCGATGAACAGCTCCCGAAGAACGGCGCGGTTGTCCAGCACAAGATGTTTGCCCGCATGCGTTCAATGCTTTAGAAACGGCGTCACAATCGCCAGAGCGATGGGGTGACGAGGGGTGTGTGTCGTATACATGCTCCGAGTCACAACACTCGGGCCACTGCCCGTGCAAATATATGGGCGACCGCTGCAACGACAACAGATGGCGCCGTTCAATGGGGCCGAAGCCAGCCGTGACGCACACAGACACGCGCGCGAAACGGTCGTATCCCTCCCGCCGTTTCTTACGTTCATTGTTTCAGGGTGCCAGTTTTATCGGTATCAGATGACGCCACTTCGTTGGATGGAGCCACGCACTAATAAAAAAAAAAAATCATCGGCGTCTTGTGGGACGACGCCAACACCGAAATGCACGTACGCCGAGCAGAGGGGAACTAGAGTGTTTTGGTGAAATCGGAACGGCGGGTGGGGGCGAACTTCAGCAGAGCGGGCGCCCTCTCGCGCTACAAACGAGCAGGAGCCTGGAAGTCCGCGACTAACGCCTTGAAAGGGATTGCTCGCTCTTCACAGAAGCTTGTTTCTTTGCGATAACTGTTAAAAAGGTAGCGGCCACACTTTCCCTAAGCCCCATTTCCGCTTCTGTGATCTCGCCCCGCCGCGGTGGTCTAGTGGCTAAGGTACTCGGCTGCTGACCCGCAAGGCGCGGGTTCGAATCCCGGCTACGGCGGCTGCATTTCCGACGGAGGCAGAAATGTTGTAGGCCCGTGTGCTCAGATTTGGGTGCACGTTAAAGAACCCCAGGTGGTCTAAATTTCCGGAGCCCTCCACTACGGCGTCTCTCATAATCATATAGTGGTTTTGGGACGTTAAACCCCACATATCAATCATCAAATGAGCTTCTGTGATCTGTATGACAGCCTGGAGTCATAAAAAAGAAAAAAGAAGGCCACAGTGGACGCGGGCGAATATAGTATTGGCAATACTCCTTTTTTTGCGTAAGTGCAGTTTACAATTCGACAACCTCACTTGCTTATACTCGTAGTAATTAACATTCCGATCGTCCATAGAATGTGCATGCAGCATGCAGATTAGTGTGTGTGTGTGTGTGTGTGTGTGCGTGCGTGCGTGCGTGCGTGCGTGCGTGCGTGCGTGCGTGCGTGTCCTCCCCAGTACAGGCCTTATTCTTTCGCAACCGCAAACATCCTTTCGCAGCTGCTGTGATCGAGGAGATCGGCTATATTACGCTTTCAAACGAAATGCATCCTTGTACTTATGCATATACCAACATAAACTTCGTTTCGAATCGCCTGAAGTATTTGCTGTTTGTGTGCAGTTTGCGCCTATTACGCAAATACTTTATTGAATACCATGAACAAAAAAAAGTTTAGGCCAGCATAGCACCTTGAATGACCCTCCCTCCCAAGCATTTATTCTCTCCCAACTTCTTCCTGTCTCGCTCAGTTTTGAGAGTGTTGGCCTCAGAGCGTCCACGATGTCGGAGTTTTGCTGATTTCGAGTGGTCGCACTACAACTACGACGTTTCCTGTCAACCGACGAGTTGCGCGCATCCGTTTTGCGACCAATCGGCTAAACTTCCGTGTGCTTCTCACTTTGAGCGTATGCGTCGCGGGCGGTTGGAGTACATGAAAATTAAGCGCGATAAGTTTCCAACTGTTAAAGGGTAGACTGGCGTTGCCTTTAAGGCTGTATCCTATTTTGTTGGCGTTCAGGGGTAGTAATTAAAAACTCCGGTAAATGGACATAGTAGGAGACAGTGGGCCGCAGTCTATAGAGTCAGATATACGTACTAGTAATTACATCTACGACTAACCTAACAACACAAAGTAGCGGATGAAAATGTAAGGAGCGAATCAATTCTAATTCTAGAGAGCGGCGAAACGCAAGAAACTTCGTGTGAAAGTAATTGCGTGTTTGCATCACTCACCGCATAGCGTCAGCTTAAATTGATACGGACCCCGACGACCCTTTACATTCACTTAAAGTGGTCGGTTCGCATGAAACATATGCACAAGTTTTGCCCTAAAAATAACAAACGAGAATGGGGCGCATGACGTCACGATGGCTCAAACAGCTCACGTTTTATGAGTGAAATTTGGAAGCGTGAAGTTCCCAACCCCCTCTCCTCTATCTCTGCTCCTCGACGATACTTATATGGAGATCAATTCTTCAACAAGTAGCAGGATGTGCGACAGAAACCGAACATGAGGCAGCATCCTTTGTGCGCTCACAAACGCTATAATATGAAAACCGCATTCTGCAAATGCACGGGATAAAACACGGTCTCGGCCTTTCGGCATCTCTATTTTTACTTCAGAAGCTCCACGACGTTTTGCGTTTGGAACATTTCGGCGTTTGGAACATAAAGAACACCAAATAATGCGCCTTGAGCAATACTTCGCGGCAAAAGCATTCTATAGACATGTCTTCAGATAAGTTTCTTGGTCAACATGTTTTAGCTGCCACCGTGCACTATGTAGGTTTGCACAGGAATATTTTTTCTCACCTACCAAGCTCATTTCGGAAGTATATACTGATCCCTGTGCACCGAGTGGAAATCGAATGTGTGTGTGATGTGTGTGACGTTCGCACAAATGCGGACACGGTGTGGCTAGCAGGCGACGCCATCCACACTATATACGGAGCTTCGTCCGCTCACCATAAGGTGCCGACTCTGGTCGATCTTGAGAACAATAGGTGGCAAGGCACTAGGGATATTTTCGCTGTGAGTCGTTTGCCTCACGCAGCGGTTGCAGGCATGATTGCAACAAAAAGTAACGTCATCATCGCGTGCTGTTCCGGCCAACTAAATGTCCCAAACCAATGCTCATTGCTGAGAAGTGGTCGATTGCGGTTGGCATTTCTTCAGCGTCACTGCTGCACTGTTCCTTTCTAACGGGAGTAACGGGCGTGTTCCGCCGCGATTGCGTTGCAGCACACGTATCCGTGAAATTTCGCGCGTCAATGACGGGGAGCGGCGGCGCAAAGTACCGCGCGAGGACGCGCAGGTCGGGCCGCCGTGCCTCGTGCACGCACACCTCCGACAAGCTTCCGTCGCTCTCAATCCATCCTGGCTCGTCGACGAGAACAAAAACCGAGCCCGAGCAAACAAGCACAAAACGCGCCGCCTCCCGTCCACATTCGCAACGCATAAATTTTTCCGCGGGCGCGCCATTAAAGGTACGCACGCACAAACGCGCACATACGAGCGCCCCAGAAGACGAAATGCCAGCCTCCTCCCCCTCGGTCTGCGCTGCGCTCGACGCTTGAAAATTCGGATCGAAGATATCTTTTCAAATTTATGGCTCCCTGCGAATCCATTTCGTTTTCGCCCCTTCCCTCGGTCTCTCCTCCGTCCTCGTTTCTCCTCCGCTCTTCTCCCTCGCGGGCGTTGCCCTGGCAACCGAAGAGAAATGTATGCGAGGGATTCTGATAGAAGTGTAATTGCATTGCGTCAATCCCTTTCGCTCGGAGGCCTCCTCCTCGCCCGACTATTACGCGACGGACGGCCTCCTCCTCCCTCGCTCACCTACTTGGGGACGCCCTCGCCCGCGCGCCCCACTTCTCCGCCCACCGCATGAGGGCGCCACAAGCCCCCCCCCCCCCCCCCCCCTCATACACACATCTCGTTCGACTCTGCCACCCCCTTCTGCCTCTCTGCATGACTCCGCTCACATTGTTCCCTTCGCCGGTAAAGCCGGCCCTCTCCTCCCGCCCGGGCAACAGCGCAGATGTAGTAAGGCCGACATCGTCCGTGGCGAGAACATTACAAAAGAGCAAGCATTCCAACTGCTTTTGACTTGGAAGACTGCAATGCAGTTGGCCCCGTACTTTAACAAATGGCCGCAATGTCTCCCGACCGATTGCAAAGCGCCTAGTTCCCTCTGCCCCGCTCGGAAATATCCCTCCATACGGACAAAAGAACCATCCGCCAGGCCTCCGCCCACGAATGAGACAATGTGCGTCATTTCAGACGAATGAACTCGCCCTGATAGTCAATTTATCGAATTCACATTTACCATCCATATAACCCGAATATTCTTAGTGCCATCGGTAGATGAACGAGCACTCCAAGAAATCGACTTCAATAGTTCGGTCGATGGGCCGCGATGTGAACCAAGAAGGCGGTTGGTAAATGCGAATGTTATATCACGCTGCATTACGAGAGTTTAACACCTGCACACCGATGAAATATATTGGTAGCTATGCAGCTATGCGGGTGGTTACGCATAGCGCGGAGATAGGCAGACGATAAGATTATAGATTCTCTCTCTTTATGGCGAATACGAAACAACGACGAACGACAAAAACGCCTTACGTCACACATAAAGGACCGATGGTTCGTAGGCAAGGTTTACCCGATGCTTTAGCAAGTTGGTGAATAAGTTAGCCGGAACTGCATGCAGCGAGTAAATTGGACGGCCGCGTCAGCTCCATCTCTTCCAATAACAAAGTAGTGACTCCAGAGTCAATAACAGACAAGTGTGTACCCTTCATTGCTGAGCACATGGCTCAATTTTATCATTTTCCTCCTGACGTCTAAATAAAGGTTCTGTAATGTCCCCGCCCAGCTAAGTTTATGGGCGCCGACAGCGTAGATATTCAGTGATTAATTACGCGGGCTGTGTTGTGGAAGATTAGGCACGGCGTGGTTTCTTGGCAGATGAATTCATGTAATGCAGGCGCTGCTATATGGTGCAGTCGATGTGAATTATGAAGCGTTTAATTTAATTGCAATGAATTTATCGTTAAAGCACTGCTCTTGTGCGCCCGTTCATGGGCGTCGCATCATCCAAGCGCGCAGCCGAACACATGTATAGGATGAAAGACATCGAGCACAGCTGCAGAACTCTGAGTGCACGTGCGATTCGATGTAGAGCAGGATCTCGCGCCACCATGGCTTCTGGTATAGGTGACGTGGTTCCGACCGCCTCCATCCCTGTCAAAACAATTAGAATCCCGATTTTGGCTCTAGTTCTGCTTTTTTTTTTTTTTTCGTGAGGTGTGCTGCTACTCTCTTCGATGGGGTCATGCGCTCTCCTTTGGGCAGATGTTACTCTGTTGAGGGGCAGTGCTTTGACCCATTATGGGGGAGTCGCTGAACTCTGCCTCACCAAGAGGTGATTTACTCTGGAAAGAGAGTGAAACATGGGACAAGAAAGTACTCTCCCAAACAGAATGCCCACACTGCAAACCGTTTCACACCTTTAAGGGTAAATTTTCGATAAACCATCCATCTTACGCCTATTATTTGTGCCAAAATTATTCGAGCAAGTGTAATTTATGTAATTACACCCTTTGCACACTCATTTGTCATTTTTAGATGTATTAGAGGTGTGTGTTCTCAAATTACACCCAAGGCTCCCTTCCCTATAGGTGGGGCAACGTTATAGCACTTTCACCCATTAAATCCTTTGACAGAGGTGTGTATACGAGCAGGGGATTTTTTCCCTTTCGAGGGATTTCCACTGTCGTTTCGGACGAAAGGGAAATGGGGAATCTTCGCGGTACTGCTGCGAATTTCAGGAATGGTGACATTTTTCGATGACCAAAACAGCGGTAACGGTGCGCTCTCGGCTCCAGCCATCGTTTGTGGCGCATGTATAGCACACGAAATCACGACACTCGAGGTTTGCTTCTGATAATCCCATCGAGCGATTCCTCGTTCCGTGCCTCGCAGAGTCGGACTCGAGATCGCCATATGCACGATAAGGCTGGAGAAACGTTGGCTTTAGCGATAGCCCGTTCTAGGATATTTCATCACATATGTAATTCATGGGCTCAGAAGTGCATGGTTTTGTGTTGTTCAGGTGGAAGCGAACGCGCCAGAAACGATTCTGCACGCACTTTTTACAAGTTAGTAAGGGAATACTTCAATGCACTCCGGAACATTGCTGTCCTACCAAGGCGCAGCTGGCGGAACTTTGCGCATTGTCGGAACTTGGACGCAACCGGCGGAAGTGCTTGATCGACCGCTGCTACTAAACGAACTGCTTCGGCAAAGCATGACTGCCACCGACGCCCGAATCCTGGTGCGCAACTTCGCATTAGGCAGTGCCGATATTGTGATACTTTGTTGCATTTATTCTTGTCCCCACTCTTTTTACGGAAGCTGCAATGGCATTAGCCTCAGACACAGAAGCACTGCATGTAACGACAGTACCAATACTGGCACTAACAGTTCTTGTAACAAATGCAGTCAGCGAATAAACCGGTAGACTTTTCTTCGAGTTCATATCCAATAGCGAGTAGGGTGCACGAGGTGTACGAACAAACAGCTGCGACGATATTGTGCGATTTGCTGCTGATAGCCAGAAATAATAATAAAAAATGATGTCCTGTTTGTGTAACACGCACAAACTAGCGGTAGCTTATCTGTTTCTGTTACGGAATGAGGACGCCGGCGCGGAAAGCTGCGCTCTGAAGGTTGCCGAGAAAGAGCTGGGCAAGATGGCATGTGGTTTGCGAGTGTGGCGTTCAAAGCGCGGGAATTTTAAGAAGTACACACCTCAAGGAGCAAAATCTGCTCACCTGATCGCGCTTTCGAATGGACCATGGTACAGCGAGCGCTACACGGGAAGGGCCGCGGGGAACCTTGACACCGCGTGCCCAGCTAGCTATCTGAACAGCGGATCTCTCTCTTCGCCGCGTCCCACGAGAGAGCGCGCAGCCAGAGGCCGCCGAGTGTAACGACATCCCAGAAGGCCATTGCGTGCCTACGCGGCAAAAAGTACACTTGTATGCCTATACGCTATGCATGTCAGAGCTACAGAAGATTCCGAACATGCGAAGTAATAAAGAAAGCAAAGTCAAAAAGAAAGCAAATAAACAGAACAAATTCATGTCAGATTTACGTTAACCATGCGCATGCAGGTATAACTTTGCAGCAGAAAGCACAAGACCGGGTCGATTGGCGGATCATGGGAGAGGCCTTTGCCCTTCAGTGGGCGTAGTCAGGCTGGTCATGAAGATAATGATTACCACGCTTTTTATAACTGTATAGTTCGTCATTTTAGTGTAAATAAAGCTGAATGATTATAAAAAAAAAACGCGAGTGATACCATGGCTTAAGATTGCGTTTTCACTTTGCTTGGGTATACATGCCTCCGTTCAAACTTCTGATAAGTGTTTACTGCAAGAATAACATACCGCCGAGCAACGAGCAAATACGAAGACATTGAAACTGCTGGGTGCGGAACAGATCTTCAATGAAGGTGGGCGAGAAGAAAGCGCTCTGTCTTCTTCGCGGTGTTTCTCTCAAGAGGAATACGTTCAGTTGCGGAGAACATTAATAAAATGACTAAGCAATCTTCCAACTTATTGTCAACATGTGATGCCTCCATCATAAACGAATAACATCAGGAGAGGCGGTAGGGTGGGGTGAAATGATGTTTTTTACATTTACTTTACTTTTGAAACAATAATTGTAATGATAAAAAATGATAAGTGGTTTGCATGAAAAAGTGAAGTTTCAGCCCAGGTTTAGCTTGTAGCCGTTAAAGCAGAGTACAAGACACACGATGGTCTAGGCTGCCAAGCCAGTATAGCTACAATGCTTTCTTCACCTGGGGTTCAGCACAATTGTTATTTATGACCACGCCTATACGACATCGTTTGTGCAAACGTTCACGAGACACACACGCAAGGTGAACTGCGACTACTCGCATAGCTTAGATACAATATGTGAAAGTACCTATACTGCGCACTGACTCACTAACGGAGTCGCTTAATTGCACCGATAATTAAGTTGCTAAAGTTCTAAAGTATTTTACACGTCCAGTGAAGCAGAAGAGAAAGAACAAGTCGACATCGCACAACTGCAGAGAATGTGACAACGTTGATGACGAAATGCAATGGCACAGCAAACAGGTCGGTGAAGGTTGGAAGGCCACGCCTCACCGAACGTTAGTCGTGCCGTTGAAAAAGATAAAAGAGACGGGTCGAGCTTCCCACAAATGGGAGACGCGATCTCTCTCCAAGGAAAGTAAAGTGGCAGGCCACGGCCTATCACACTGCGGTCACTCAATCAATTCCAGCGTGGCAGGCTTGAATCCAACCTTGAGCAAGTGCGACAGCGATGGAAAGAAATAGAGTCGTGTCTCGATTACGAGACAGGCTCAGCATCGAAACACACACAGCAAACGATAAGACCGGAGCTTGGGAGAAGAAAGAAGAGAAGTCGAAGGCTCAGGGGGCAATTCCGTAATCGACTGAACTAACCGTTCAAATTGCGCGGAAAGAACAGATGAGAGAAACAGAGACAAAAAGAAAAAGAAAAGGGCGGGTAGGGGGGGGGGGGGGTCGCCTTAGCGGCAACAAAGTTTTGATTGCGGCAGAAAGGAGAGCCACAATCGCCTGCTGACGAAATACGAGCGAATCGAGTGACAAGGAAGAGAACAAGAAGCGAGCTGCCGGAGAGAAGGCACAAGAAAAAACGGAGCTCCGAGTAACGCAAGAGATTAGCCTAGCAACTGGAGCGTTCCTTCAGCTCTGGACTAACTGCGAGGAAACAAGGTAAAACACGCAACGAGCGCAGCAGCGGTCGTCGAGAGGGAGCGAAATAGCGCCACCGGAATCCGAGGGGAAGCGCCGGATAAAAGAGCTCGGCGACAGGAAGCTGCCAATGGGAAGTTGAAGGAAAGGGAGGTGGCCGCACAAGTCCAATGCGTCTCCCGCATTCCTCAAGGGTCTTCACTTCCCTCCGCCATATATTTTCCATATACTTGTGGCTCCACAGTGCTTTTCTTATTGTGGACATATAGTCTATAGGTCCGTCTGCATGGCAAACTCTAAAGGGGTTCTTTTGTTCCTTGAATAAGCGCTGTGGAGCCCTGCTGATTTCAGAATCACTTGAAGATGATAGAAAGAACACTGTGTGTATGTATACGTACGTACACGGAGCACAAAGCGACGCGCCCCGAGAGAGAGAGAATAAAGCATTATTTCGAGGCCATCCGTGCATGCGGATGAGAAAGTCGTGAGTTGCAAGCAGCATTGCAGCGAAACTGCACGACAGGTCAGACAAGTCATGGGCTGCGCCCAGAATGAAAACGTTCTCTTAATGCGCATACAGTTCGAAAATATACGACAGTGTTTCAAACTGCTGTACTGCCTACTGCGAGTTTGCTCCTCTCGTACAGTGGATTCAGGCTTGTATTGCACATACGAAGCTCCAACTTGACTCTTAAAGGGACACTATGGATAAGAACTAGTTTTCTCGTAATAAGTAATTACCTATTTTCGTAATAAAAAATGAACCAGATTTCTCACCAGAAAACACGAATTGTCGCAGAATCGTTTATTGACCCAAACTAATTTAGTGTTTCAATTTACGTCAATTCATTCATTTAACCCATCTAACGTTTTCAGTCAAAATATCCTACCCAGTGTTCACAAAGCCGCACGCGCATAATACACTTGTTAGTCGATAGTGATCTGGCGAAGTCAGCCTGTCAATTATAAAAACGCTCCTGCGAAATAATGACTTCGTGGCTTGGAACATTGAATAAACGGTAAGTGGCTTTAGGAGCAACAGGAGTCATAGTGAGAAATTAAATGGCCACATCTGCTTTGTTGCCGCTGTTTTTTCTTAAAATGCGAAGTATTTCTTAGCGAACTTCACCGACTTTGGCCAAATCTATCTATCTAGGCGCCTACGACTTTTAGCTCTCCTGGCCGTTTCAATAATGGGATCTATACCAAAACTGGTTTGGTATAACAT